>NW_016171491.1:0-14365 GCF_001687245.7 Rhagoletis zephyria
CATATTTCTTACTTACCTAGGACTCCTTTCCGACTCATATATTCTGAGCCCTCAGAATATGTTTGCGGGGTTTATGCGAATGACAACTTAGAAGTCCACCACCAAAACCTATAGCATATTTACAGGAAAATTTAAAACCAAATTTCTTCAGTAACTTTCGAAATTAGACCGAGAAAGGAACCTGGTTTTTTATTTATAAAATAGATGCGTATATATTTGTATGTATGGATGAGATGTCTAGCGGTTCCTCACTGACTAATATGTTAAACACATACCAATTCAGACTTTAAATAAATTCTTCGATTATATTGGTCTGAGAGCCTCCTGGAAGGTTAAAAACTAAATTGCCAACTTCTACAATAAACTCCGCTTTCTTTTTATCAGAATTGGTAAAGTTTAATAAAGTATCTCGAAGGTGTACAACAAAATATAATATTTTCTTTAATGACGGTTTCACACGGGGTTTTGTCAAGATGTCTAACTTACAATTATTTATTCCAAAGATGAAGCAAATCTGACCATAAATAGGATTTTCTATGATTGCTCGCAATCCCTGCGCCGCCTATCGGTAGACAAGCACACTGATCCTTCTAAAAAACTTTGCACAAACAATCAATAAGTCTGTGTATTTGTTCGATGGTGCTGTGGCTTTTCTTAAATCCAAATTGATGGTAGGGTATAAGCTTTCGTTCTTCTATAATTGGAGATAGCCTTTTTAGAAAAAACACTTCCATAATTATGGCAGTGATTGATAATAAGCTAATGGGTCGGCATGATGCAACTTTCTCAGCATTTTTTCCGCGTTTGAGAATCATATTCAGCTGTAGGTAAGTAATGTAAGCTGTTTCTTTGGTTTAAGATTTTTAATTGCCGTTTTTACTTCAGCTCGGTGTAGCGTTCATTTGTTATACTGACAGGGATTCTATATTTTGTAAAAACAGATTTTGAGTATCAGGCAAAAGTGGTCGCTTTTTCTAAATCGATTTTAGCTCAGTTATTATTGTCCATTCTTAGGGAATTTCTTGAGATAAAATTTGCCTTTTTATCTTACTTGCTGCCTTCCAGAGAGAATAATCAGTTGCTGCAGTTGCATCAATTGTATTTAGGTAATTGTGTATTCGAGCATTTAGTTCAATTTTTTAAATATCTTTGAGTTCTTTTGTGAGTGCATTTAATCGTTTTTTTGTCCTCGGAGTAACTGATTTGGTGCCACCTTTTTCTAGCTAACCGTTTTTCTTGCAACTTTGCCTGAGGCCTGTAGCTTGTGGGGAGATTGTAGTACCTTCTCTTTTCTTAAGAGGAGGGGTTGAATTCCACGAAGCTTATTTCAGCCAGGTGCTCAATAGCCATAGTAATACCTTCTTCAGATTTTCGAGCAAGTTACTATTCTTGGAAATGATTTTCATTCGGGTTTCAGATTTTATAGGCTACATTGTTGAGGGTGATTCAGTAAAGTTTCTATTGAGTTGAACCAAACAGTGGAGTGATCAGAAAACAGCACGAGCAGCATAATATTGATGCTATCGTACAGCTGCCGTCCCTTATAGAGGTGGCCAACGGGCTCCCTTATCTGCATAAACAGCCATTATTTGCATTAACTCATGCATTATCCTCTTTTAAATGTGCATGAGCAGTCGAACAAATGCACCAAAATTTGTTAACTGCAATTTTCGATGTCATGCTGGCAACGCTGCCGTCATTTGGCAACCGTTTGCCCTTATGCGCATTTGTGTGCTAGTTAATCTGCATAAGCATTCCCGTCTGTCTCCTGTTTTAGGTGTGATTAGACGCGGGAGCCCTAGTGGGTGTGTTTTGCATTATAATCACTGCCAGCTAGGAATCTACCGCCGTGAGTGGTTATGCTGATTTGGTAGTTTCAGTTACCAAGCTCCAGGTTGTTGATTTCAGTTCAATATAATTTGCGGAATCTCTTTGAGGATATATCAGTTCTTACTGGTGCTTTACCAGACGATTGGGTTATCAGAATCAGTTCATCTATTTCCAGGTTGTTCATGATAGCTTCAGCAATCCGTTCTGCTGCTTTAAACTTTCGAGGGAATGAAATTATAAATTTGGTATATTTTTAGTCATTTATCCGGAAGTGAGAAACTGTCGTACCTTGGACTTTGTCTTTGACTTTCAAATTTATAGTTGCTTGAAAAAATTTAGAGAAATGATTTTACATTATACAAAATGGATACCAAATGAATAAGTATTTAAAAAATTTAATAGATATTGAAAATTTCGTTCGAAAAAATTTAATTTTTTGAAGCCAAAAAAGTTAGAAGGACGGAAGTCGAGTATGTGGTTGTGTGTATATTAGGCCTTTTCCTAAAACAAATCCTGCAAATTTTCAAGGATATGCCAAGATAAAATTTAAAAATGACATTATTTTCTCTTTTGTTTGATACCCATACTTTTATTATTCGTTGAAGTGAATTTTTTAAATAATTTTTTTAATTATTTATAAATTTAAATTTCAAAGCCCTTTAAGAAAATTCTGACACAAGCGAGAAAATCCAAAAACGCCGTTTTACTATCTTTGGTCGCTAGTTTCGCGAATATTTTGATTTTTTGTGCGTAAAATTGATTGTCGCACAATAATATCAAAACAAATGTGAAGGTTTCGGCGCACGTTTCGAAAAAAATATTTATTTTTCTCCAATTTATACATTTTTTCACATGACCGCATTTAAATATCGCATTCCGCATTGAAACATAAATATAAAACATACCTTTTTGCTAATAAAAATAAATTAGCAGTTTGAAATTGCCTCAGTCAAAGAAAATATGCAAGTTTGTTGTAGCAAAAGCACCATTGCATAACTTCTTTCAACATAAAAGCTATGTCTGTATGTATATGTTTCCAGCGTACGCGTGTGCGTGCATACAATTCTACCCACGAATCAAAAACCAAAATCCAGCTGCAGCAATTTTGATTCAACTTCAAAGCGCCTTTCAGCTACATTAAATATCAAAAGGCAGACTAATTCTACCTCTGAGCGTAAACATTTTGTCACATAAGCACAATCACAACTTTTCAATCGCTTGTACATTGCACGAGTGCGTAGATGGAGAGTGCGAAAAAAATCTAAAAACCTTTTGGTATGCAAATAAAAGTTTTAAGCTTAACAAAGCTTTTTTTTCTATCGACTAAAATATTTAAGAATACAAATTTTGTATTTCTTGTGCCAAAAATTACTTTTAATTTGTTTATAACAAACCGTATGACTTAACATCAGGCAGCTGTTAAACGGATATACTTAAATCCATACATACTTAAATGGATAGAAAAACTTTCAGCATACTGAAAATTTTTTACATTCCATCCTTGCTCCCACAGCGCCCATGGATGTATGTATGTAGCTTGCCCAAAACCATTTGGGTCAACAAACTGATGATGTTCGTATGGCTTAAATGAGCCATGTTAACAAAGTTAAGCTTAGTTATTTTGGCAAATACGTTAGCATATGCGTCCACGTACATATGTATGTATGTTTTTATGAATAGAGTATTCTTGTATGTAAATTTAAATGCCCCTACACAATCATGTACGCATACTAACATCGATATGTATTGGCATAAGTGTCCCTGCAGCAAAATTTGGATACGTCTGGCAAAGCGCTAGTTCCCCCCTATAAATTTTGGAACTATCTCTGAACTATTGCAAAATGAATGCAGAGCGGTGCAGTTGCATTGTATTTGTAGGACCTGTATTAAACAGGAAATCACATTCCTCCTTCTATACCCAAAGTACGACCGAGCATTCTTCCATATGCATATCTTATATAGTACTTTTTTAACAAATTTCATTGGCAGTAAGTACTCGGAATGTCGCATACAAAGAAAATTCATGCAAGAAATATTTTCTTCAAAAAATTCATTACTTTCACAAAAAGTAATACAAAGGGTCCTTTAATGATACTGCCGCCAAAAAGAATTGCGGCCATTTTTATTTCGCTAGACTAGCTTTATCAGTTGTTCCAAAAAAAAAATAAAGTGTATTAAAACATTAAGGATTAATATAATTTATTCAATATTTAACAGCATATAGTTTAAAAAGATGAGTCTTAAGAAATCTGTAGTCAATTTTCAAAAATTCAAAGCAGCGAATACAATATGATCTGTGGCATTTAAAACAAATTCTTATGTTTAGAGTAATTTTGACAGCTGTCAACTGCCAAAATTTAATTTAACATAATATTTGTGATAAACCTGTCTCAAAACTTAATAAGTGGCATTTTAAAAAAGATTTTCAAATTTTTTGAAAAATCGGCAGTCCATTTGGCTATGCAAACAACCGTTACATACCCTTGTGCACAAGTAAAAGCATTGATGTGAGATAGATGGAGAACCAAGACCACCCCTTTTCAAGCCAGCTAGCGCAAGTTTAGAACCAGTTCGATTTGCTGCTGGGATATGAGAAATTATTTTATGTAGAGTATTTGCTGATTACACATAAAATTCAATTGAGCGAGATGAAATTTAAATTAAAGTAAACACAATTTGTGATCCTTCATTTAATGCCAACGATTATTTGATTCGAAATCTCCTTTTGTCGACAATGTGTGTGTGCATATATTTTGTTAATCATGTAAGCCATACGAATTTAAATGTTTAAAGTACCTGTAATTATTTGACATTCCCACGATTCCTATCTGGCCAAGCATTATTACTTCAGCATTTGAACCGCGATTTTATTTTTATGAGAAGCTGTTTTTCATGGCAGAAATACACTCGGAGGTTTGCCATTGCCTGCCGAGGGACGACCGCTGCTAAGAAAAAACCTTTTTTCTATTTTTTTTTTTTGCGATGTTGCTTTGACCAGGGCTTGAACCCAGTTGCTGCGGAGTAGAAGCGCGCACTGCTTACCACTACACCACAGCGGCCGACCAACTAATTAATATTTTCGGGGCATTGTCTACTAGTTCAGGGGGGTCAAGCTTTCGTAAATCCAAATAAATTCCGTTGGAAAAACAGTACCGATTTTTTTTTTTTATTTTTTTTTTTATTTTTTTTTGAAAGTGGCGCACCTTACTATACATATTATTAGTCTATTCAAGCGCTCATTTGGCGCATCAAACGTTAATTTCAAAGGTACCGCGTTTATCGAACAATACAATGTCGGCCTGTTTGAACTATTGTACGCTCGCTCAACAACGATATTGCTTTGATTCAGTAATTTTTAATTCACATGGCATATACTATACATATATGTATGTACGCGCAAAGATGCCTTGTCCTACACCCGCGTTGGAATAAGTAAGTGCTCAGAATTCGTTTCGCTCAAAAGAAGCAATAGCATGATTTCCTCCAGTTCTCTTTTTTAGAAGCTTTGAAATATTATCTTTGTGAATTGATGCGGTTGGCTCTTCCAAGAAGGTGATGCATACGTTTTCAAGTATACATATTTATATATTTATTTACCTTACCTATTCTAATTTTTTTTTGCTTCATAATCCTCATTTAATCTTAAAAAAAAAATCATTTATTCTTAGTATTTGATGGCATTGCTGGTGACCCACCCAACACCAATTCGTCAAAGGAAATATTGCCGTCGTCCTTGAAAGTATGCAGAAGTGCCCGTGGTAGACAATGTTTCGTCGACAAGAAAAAAATTCAGTCTTTCACACACTTCAATTTGTCGTTTTTTGCGTGGGGGCTTAGGTCTGCCCCGTGCAAGATCCAAATGGCCCAAAAGGTCATAGGTAATGGCCATATGCAACAGCGTTTGGAAAGTAACCGAAATTTTGACTAAAAAATTACATTCAGGGACGATGTGAATTTTTAGATGAGTTTCTATGTTAACAACCATAATTGTCGTATATTTGGGGCCAGCGACGACGTTGCGGCATACTTTTACGGACAAACACATTCGTGAGGTCATTACTGCCTACAGCATACTATGTACATAAGAATGGTAACCGATTGATATGACCAGAATTGAACGACGCGGAAAAAGACGACCTGTATTTCGGAAGAACACCGCTACGAACGACACAGAGGTCGCCACGATGGGCATACCGACTTGGAGTAGGGTTATCTCTCGCAGACGGGACTTGAATCGTTCACCAACATCATCAAAGTTTTGGCGCCACAAGACTTTTTATTGTGGAGTTTCCTGAAGTCGCAGGTCTCTGCCACAATCGACGAAGTCAATGTAGCCCATCGGGTAAATTTGAAGCGAAAAACCAAGTCCAGAAGGACACAAGGTATAAATAACTAGGTCGATTCGGGACAATAATTTGAAAAAGTTGATCGGTAGATCGTTAAAGTAATGAAACGCAATTTCGTACTAATTTTAATTTTAATTAATTTTTTAATTGTAATTTTTCTGCTGTCAAAATTTTAAAATTCAAAATGGCGGATCCAGTATTGTGTATTGTAAATTCCGAGCTTTTTTAATTAGATTTCTTACAAAGATTTTGTTTATGCAGTTTTATAGCCCACTTAATTTTAGTGTCATAAAGTGCAAGTTTGAAGTAGCTAGGGCTTATCGTTAATTTTTGAATATTTTGTTATATTCGATGATTTTTTTACACGAAATGACAAAATCAACCGTAAGTTCCAGCCACTTTAAACTTGCACTTTATTATACTTATATTAAATGGCCTAAAAAACTGCATACTCAAAATCTTTCTGTGAAATCTAGTTAACATGCTCAAAGTTTTTACATACAGGTGAAGCTAATATAAGCGTGTTAAAAAAAAATACATTAAAATTTCAGTATCAGATTTTCAGCAGCTGAATTTTATTTTATTCAGTCGTTAATTCTTTTCTAAATAACCGCCAATAGTTTTAAAGGCGACATCCGACAGCATATTTTTCCTTTTTTATTTAACAATGCAAATTTTGTTAAAAAAAAAAAAACATACAAAAATACCATTGTATTTGCTCATAAAATCCCCTGCTCCTTTTTCTAGTTCCTCGCTACTTATGTAATTCTCAAATTGCTATGCGCGCAATGCTACATCGTTTATCAAAACAGAACCCTCATTAAATAAAATTGCTTTAATCCATATTTTCTTAATAAATAGTTTCTAAACTGCTTCATAAATTCAAATAAACGCGCAATAAAAACACCAAACTCCAAACACCAAAGAACTTAGCATTTTCGCGTTGCTTTGTGTCGAAAAGTGACTGCTTAAGTTTGCACATTTTAAATTGAGTAATTTTCGATGCTCTTAAGACAGCCTCCTCTCTATCTGCCTGGCACTCCATTGCAGGGTTCGTATTTGCACACACATGCTCTGCTCACACACACGCCAGAAACACATTCAACTGGCACTCACTGCTCATACACATGTGTGTGCATAAGTGTAAAACAAACTCTACTCACAGAAAAGTGTGTGCTGTTTGTTATTAAGCACATGCACATGTGTGTGAGCCGATTTTTGTACAAATTTCAGCCCATGCACATGCACATAATATATTCTTAAAAGAATTTGTTTATTAAACGTTATTTTTTGAAAGACAATTCAATAAAAAGTGAGATGTTGTTTGTTTTTTATATGACAGAAAACATATTAAAAAATTATTTTAAGATTTGAGTTAGAATTCGAAGTGTATAAGTTTCTCTACGCATAGCACACACATGTGCGTGTGCTTTACATTAATAAAAAGAAAGTACACANCATTGCTGAATGCCGACACCATTATCCATCGAGTTGATTCCATTATTTATTTAGTTTACTTTCACTTGTCCTTTTTCTGCTGTCGCTGGTCGATTGTCGAGAGCCAGCGTGTTATTATCAATTGAGCACTAAAAGCCAATTTAACTGATGTGACATCGTCTGCCAACAACAACCGAGAGTTAATTGATTTCTGCACATCAACTTAAACTTTGACACTGACATCCGCTTCCGCTTTGGCGGCCGACTACGGAAATTGCCGGAATGCTTAAGCGAAGTTATCTTAACGTTGAATTGCATGGCATGATATTGTAGGGTTGAGATTCGCAGCCACCTAAACTTGCGATTTTAAAGCGAAAAAAGCAAGAAAAAAAAATAAACGAGCAATCAATTTTTAAGCAAAAAACACAACCGACTTTGATTCTCATACAAAAATCTACGGAACTAAACCAAATTATTATGTGACCTTTTTTAAGTCAGTTAAAGTGCTATGTCATGCTAAGTAATATATTTTATTTAGAAATAAGCAAACATGTTTTCTTGACACCCCGTTTAGGCTAAATTATGTACACTTCTATATAGTTAGAAAGGTATTTTGAAGGTGAAGTGCAGAAAATAACTCAAATTTCAGATAAGTTTAAAATAAACGAAAATTTCAATTCAAAATTGACACTAATACAATTGCCATACATGTAGGTACATGACGAAGAAGTGCCTCCTAAATGTATGCTCTAATATTGATCGCGAATTAAAAAAACGCGCTAAGAAACAGTTTAGGTAAAGAAAAGAATGAAGGTGAAGGAAAAGATATACATAGATAAAAATTAAAAGATAAATTCAAAAATAAACATAACGATAAAGACAAAAAACGATCGGCACAAAGATGGAGATAAAGAAAGTGGTAGAGATAAAGATAAAACTGAAAAATGAGATATGTTATGTTATGTTATGTTATGTTATGTTATATTAGGTTATGTTATGTTATGCTAAGTTATGTTACGTCGCTGAACACATTTAACCTCAACTCAACACAGCTTACTTCAAATCATCTCAATTAACCTCACATCGATCCCTCTCAGTTCACCTCTACTCACCGTAACTCACCCCACCCGTAATTCATCTCATTTCATCTCAACTCAATTCACCTCTCCCCTTTTCAACTCACCCCAACTAATGTTATTTCACCTCAACTCACTAAACTCACCTCAACACATCTCACCTTAGCTCAACTCACCCTAATGCTTGAAATACAATACCGGCGAACGGCAAACTTCGCCGAATTGGGCGATGCTGTCGTTCACCGTTCGCCCAACTATTTCGCCTACTTAAACAGAATTAGAGCGGTAGCGAAAACAGCTGATCCCATTTGGTCGCCTTTATAATTTGGGTGACCATATTTAGAAAAAACTAAACCATATTTAGAAATGAGGAAATGATAACAAATATAAATGTAAAACAAAGAAAGATTATTATAAATAATTTGTTTCAAGCCAGATTTAACGAATCCACAACTATATTTTTCAAACAACAAAAAAAAAATCGTGTTTAGGTTGTTTTCTTTTTAAACTTTGAAAGCACAAAACAAATACGGCCACCTTTGGCACGCACAGCTGTCATCGCCCAGCAGAGCGATAGAAATAAATCTATCGCCATGAAACGCCGCCAAGCGAAGTTCGCATTTCGCTTTGGCTGTGTTCAATTTCATATGCTTGCGGGTGTTCAAATTTTGACAGCGCGAATTTCGCTGTGGTGAGTTCGCCGTTCGCCGGCATTGTATTTCAGCTATAATTCAATGTAACTTACCTAAGCTCACCTCACCTGAACTCAATTCACTTCACCTTAACTCAACTCAACTCAGCTCCACTTAATTTAAGTGGTTGAATTTCAACAGCTGGGCTAATACTCGTAACTATTATTCTGTGTAGATATTATTTAAATTGGAGAATTCGTGAATGCTTCGGAAATAATGAAATCAACGAACTAATAATCTCCATGATTCATAGAATCTGGTTATCAATTACAAAGTTATTATTGTTCTTTCGCTTGCATATGTATGTATGTATAAGATACAAGTATTTTATAAGAAGCAATTCCATATGACGATTTCCCAAGCCTCACGTTTGCTTTAAGCATACATATTGTACATACATATCTACAATGTACATTCCTGCATATGTATGATAAACAATTTACCAACGATGACGTACAACCCATTACTATTGGTGATGCAAACGGCCTGATTTATGCTTGCCAAAATTTGTTAACATTTAATTAGCATGTGGCAAAAATCACTTGATGATTTACTATCCGGTACAATGCGCAAGCAAAACATATGTATGTGCATGCATGCATACGAGCTTTCGTAAATACATGTGTGCTTATATATTTGTAAATATCTGTAGGTAAGCAGGCAGCGGCTTTTGTTAGTTAACATGGCAAACAGTAAATAACTGCAACCCACTAAGCAGCCAGTAAATAACTCTAGCATGAGATTAAATATTTGCTGATGAGGTTAATTCATAAAAGTTGAAGTGCGTATCTGTGGGCATTAGGGCGGCTCACAATTTCATAGCAAAGTTCTCACTGTAAATTTTATAAAAATAATAATTCTCGCCGATACACATTGGTACAAAACATTGGTTTGAAATTAAATACAAAAAAGCATATTTTATAGGAATACACCCAAAAGAGCTTTTACGCAATGTCCGTGCTTATCTTAACCCTAAGATGGGCGACACGTTGAAAATAATGGTGGCGATTCGAAATGCAGGTACAAAATCCTAACCTTTTAAAAATAAACAATTTCCCCTAAAACATCAACGCTCTATATAGCTTTTAAAGATTTGCCGTAGCACTACAATTTAAGTGAAAAAACAACCTAAGTGCGTGTAGTTGCCACGCGAGGAAGAATTGAAACTTAGGCGCTGTGCACATTAGAGCGACACGATATGAAAGCGAAAGCGATGAAAACTGTGCTCGCTTGCACGACAGCGACATATCGTTTGCATAACGCCGAGAGCGGCACGGTTTGCTGTACGAGGATCGATTAGTTTTTGCAATAAGAGTGACTGTTTCACAGAAGAATGCATCATCCCCAATTTTTTAGTTGAATTGATTAAAAACAACCCATGCTTATAAAGATACATTGAATTTATATAAAAATATGGTTCAAACTTTAACCAAGAGAAATTACACTGAATTACCATGCAAGCCAAACTTTCAAACTTTACACAGAATTTAGAAAAATTAAACCAAATATTAATCAAACTTTTTAATCTGAATTAAAAAAAAAATATTGGAATCCACATAGCTTATAAAATTCTAGTAAAAGAAGTAAAAATTTGTTAACGGCTTTTGCGTTTTTTTTCATATAACAAGTCAAATTTATAAAGCTAGCTTTGATTTTAAACATTTTGTTGCAAACGTTCGTTGGCATTCTATTCTACTGGAAATTCACTTTTATATGGTAAAAAGTACAAAAAGCTGCCAGCAAAAAAAATAAATATTAAAAATCCACCCGATTTTTTGCCACTTAAAACTTGCACGTTCATGTTCATATTCTTGTTCATGGCAATATTAATTTTCATGTTCATGTTTATGTTCATTTTCATGTTCATGTTCCTCATGTTCATCTTTATCTTAATGTTCGTGTCCATGTTCATGTTCATCTTCAACTTCATCTTCATGATCATGTTCATTTTCATCTTCATGTTCACATTCATCTTCATAGTCATCTTTATCTTTTCCACTTTCTTTATTTCTATATTTATCCTCATCTTCATCTATACCTTTACCTTAATCTTTCTCTTTGTTTATATTCTTGTCTTTGGATAACTCTTTCCCCGCTCAATTTCCGTTCGAGCTCGATTAAGAATTTACACTGCAATAAATCAAAACTCAGACTCAGAATTGCGGGGATATTACTTTTTTCAGCGAAAATGAGCATGATGTAAGCCTTCAAAAATGTGTCGGGTTTATTCTGCTGTAAAAAGTGTGTCATTTCGAATCGATTTTGCTCTATTTAAGTAAACTTTATAACCAAAGTTTTTAATAACTTTTACTTAATAGCCACCATAATTTTACATTACTCCAATTCTGTTCGTTCGTCATAATTAATCTCGGTATATAGCCTATGCATAGGTTTCAAAACCAATTTTTATTTAGTTTAAACTACCGCATAATTAATGGCACTGAAAATATTTAAATTTAATTTTATAGACCAAACAATTAAGACCCTAATCGAATCACGAACCTGAGAATATATGTACGTAATAATAATTACTTTTAATTATTGTTTAAATGCTTAATTTGTGCCCATGAATACTTGGCGGCATGTGAATAGGCACTAAACACGCGTACAAATTAAACTATACCTAAATATGTATTTGGCGTTAATTGGGGATTGTATTTGAGCTTACTGACAATCACTTAATCCCTAATTTTGATAAACGATTTAGAACATCTGGCAACATATATAAGTGCATATGAGTTAATCCACGTCACATAGACCAGTGGTTGGAATCGATCATTTTTGAATTTAAATTTTTTTTTCGAAATTCCAAAATTTCGATTCAAAGGGCTGTCTGCAGCTCTCAAGAAAAACGAAAAATTCATATCAAATAACGCACAAGAAAACGAAAAGAAATTTTCTTCTACCAAAACTTCTAAAATCAACTCTCAAGAAAGAAACGCTCGTATATTTATTTCTTCAAGAAAATGTAAAACAACACCAAGGTACTTTTTCAAGCAATAGAAATAATGAAAAATATTTATTGTGATTTTTTTCGAGAACTGCAGGTGATATGTGGGGCTTTAGATATAAGAATTAAAAACAAAAAAAAAGGTAAAAAATTAGAAATAAAAAAAATACAGAATTTCGAAACTTAAAAAATCGTAGAAGCAAAAACTTATATATATTTTTAGCAAATTTTTTTTATACAATACAATTAATGTGTTTTTTTAAATATGAATTTCGGAACTTTGAAAAAGAAATTAAAGTTCGTTTGTTCGGCGGATTAAAACTCAAACAGTTCTGCTCCGCTTTTTCTGAAATTCTGGCAACCTACTGCAGTGTTTTTAACCATCTAAAATTAACTTGATATATCAAGGGGGCAGCCGAGTTAACCTAACCTAACCTAACCTAAGGGGGCGTGGTACCTGCCTTACAAACCGAGTTCTTTATACTGCATATCTCTGGAAGGGTTCATGGTAAAGGATTGGAACTTGGTATGCAGATATATGAATTCAATCCCATACTCATGGAAAAAAGTTGGGGTTATTGGAAAGAGGGCCGTGTCACCTCCCATATAAACTGAATTTTTTATAATGGATATCTCTGTAAGTGTTCGTGGTAGAGTACTAAATCTCAATCCCTTGCTCATGGAGAAAGGTGGGGACTATTGGAAAAGTAGATGTGGCGCCTTCCAAACACACTGAAACTTTTACTTATTTCAAACGCTAAGCGAAGGGCAAACTAGTTAAAAATAAACTAACCTTACTTAGGGCCGTTTTTACAGTGACGTGTTAACTCTCATTCGGCAGGTAAATAGAGGTTTTCCGTACAAAATTTAAAGTTAACTGCCGAATTGGAATTAACCCCTCACCGTGTAAACAAGACTTACGGCCGGTTTCACCAGCAAATTAAATGGAAAATAATTTTTTTTTTTTGTCAAGGCTAAAGTATACAATTTCTATATAAAATTCAAAAAATATAAATTATATTTCACTTAAATTGCTTTCGTAAAATTGGTTCTTAGGGTTTCATAAAAAATATGTGTTTCGAATTCAAAAATTCATATCTTTAAAAAAAAACACCCTTTCTTAAAAAGGCAGGATCTTTTAAGGTCAATTTAAGGTATTGTGTAAAAACAGTTAGCTAAAAAATTTTTAAATTTTTGCAGCTACGATTTTTTTTTTATTTCAAAATTCTCTAAATTTATTTATTTTTTATTTTTTATATACATGTTTTTTATATGCCTAAATATCACTTTCGTAACGAACCCAGACCCATTGATGTAACTATAATAGTTCTTTTAGTCAAACAATAAACTTGCCAAATACCAGAAATTGTGAAGTTTAGAAATTTTTTCTTTGGCAGAACTATGTTATAGGGGAAAACAAAATTTCTGACCAAAATTAATCCAAATCAAAAATGGTCGTTTGCAACCATTTCCCGATATGACATCGATGGACCCATATATTTTTATATATACATAAATACATACACATACGCATTGTATTACTACAGCGAGTGATAGTTGCTAACTATGCACCGTTTATGCTGCAAAAATGAACAAATGGAACCACACAACCTATTTTCAGATGATCTACTTGTGTTACGGCATTCAAGTTAAGTGTTGGAATTTAATCCATTCATTCCGCGAACTGCTAACCTACTCAGCTAAATTGAGTAGCCGACCTGGATGAGAGCTCATAAGCAAAAAAAAAATAATATAACAACAAACAAAGTACTACGAGAACTATCACCATGGTCACATATTTTATTTATTATTTTTTTCCTTCTATCCTTCAGCTTTCACTCGAACATAAATTATAGCATACCTTGAGGCGCTTACGCTTACACTTGTTGACTAAACGCGCTGTGTGGCCGCAAACACCACTCATTTATGGAATTAATTTATGGTTCCTCAAAAGTACGTTTTGCATAGCAGCGTAGAACTGACTGCGCCCACCCGTCGATAAAGAATAGAACCTTGTCACCATGCAAAAAAAAA
>NW_016171493.1:0-14360 GCF_001687245.7 Rhagoletis zephyria
ACATTATTGTAACTATTATGATATTAATTTTCTTAGGTTTAGAAAAAAATGATGTTTTTAAACTTACATATATAGAAGCGCACCAGCTACGCAACAGAAATTTAAACCAGGAATAATAAAACAAAAATTTGTTCTATTAATTGTAACAAAAATATTTGCACAGAAAACATTGCAAGCATATTTCACAATTGGTTGAATGTAACAACACCACTGTTGATGATGACGGATAAAAATTTTAAAAATAAATGCTTATAATATATTTTAATATAAACACAAATTATTCAAATGTTCTATTTGAGTGATTTTTCGACATAAAAAAAAAAAATGCAGTCCACCTTTGAAATGCACCTGGAAATGCAGAATGGAGCGCTTCCATAATTTTGATAACAATATTTATAAATTATAAGCCACTATGATGCGACTACATCAACACTTTTCCCTGCCTTAAGACTCATCAGAAGTGTATTTGTGGGAAAATATAAGCTTTTCGTAAACAAAATGCTATGCATCACATACTTATGTATGTATGTATTTATAAATTACCGCTCAACTTGCTATTCGTACGATTAGCCCCATGCAGCGTTAACTTCCGACAGGCGCCCGCAACAAGCAACATCTGATGGGTGTTTGAGGTAATTATACAATAGATTAAAATCAACTGATTTAATTGATATAAACAACATTTGGCATGCAAGTAAAATACACAACTACATACATATAAATGTAAATGTACAATCTGCCATTACACAATCCAAATAAAAATGTGTGAGAATAGTGAAAAGCACTTCATCTTTGAAAATTCTTAATTCGCAGAAAAGTTTACATACGTATTTCATTGATTTTCGATCATATGGCAATCTTCAACTAAAATTTCATTCATACAAATTTTCCAGATACACTTCCGCGTATTTTAATTCATAATTTTTATAGACGCACATTCTTACATACTTACATACATACATATGAATAGTCCAACAAGATTTTCACTTGTGTCAATATATATACACACAAATCTACTTAGTATTTATGCATGTTCTTGTCTACATACATACATACATACATACATATCCCATAAGGTAAGCATTTCGGCATATCCGTTGCTCTTCGCATGGCATCGATGGCATGGAGATGTGCATGAAAACTTCAACGTAAATCATAAAAAATGCTAAATAGCAAGATTGACTATTGAGACTCTCTTACTCCCTACGAAATGAGTACAAAAAAAAAAACACAACAAAAATAAACTGCAACGTAATCAAATTTTATTTCCACAAACTCATCAAGCACCAACAGCTAAATAGAAACAACAATTGGCAGCATCGGTTGTTAACATATTTGATTTATAGCCAATTCGTAGAAAAAGTCGACATAATGTCTGGCAAACTAGGCGTAGAACAAGATGCTGTACTCACTCCCACCTACACCACCAGCGTCATCGCCATCGCCCGCCACCGTAATCGCCATCAACCGTCTTGTGTTTAGATACCCGATTACAAGGGAAAAATACTACCCAAATAAGCGTAAAATAACAAGCGGGAAATAAGTATGCGCACTCACATGCCAATAGTGCGTAGATACGAGTATAAAAAGTGTATGGAGTGCATATCGAAAAACGTACATACATACATATGTATGTATGTATAAACGATGAACGCCAAACAAAGTAAGAGCAGCAAGAAATAATTAAATAAACATATTTTTTATATCGACCAAGCGATCGTGTGGGGTCCAGCTTGATTTAAACAATCAAGCAGCATTGGCATAAATTCGTGTATGAGTGCGATGTGGCAACTTCTTGATCGATCTTTTTATGTGACCATAATTTCTATGTATATTTTTTTTAATTCGGCATGGCGACGAATATTTAAAAGAGAAGCAATTTTTAATACTTTGTTGTATTCATATCGATGGTCAATAAAGCAATAAAATTTGGTGAGCATGAAGCGCTACTTCTTATTGAACGCAGCGTGTGAAATTGTTCATGTCAAAGCTAGTACAGTGAAACCATTCAGAACCGAAATGGCAAGCAACAAGAATAATTTGTGCGCCTTAGATAGATTTTTTTTTGTAGGTTAATTATAGCATGGTTTTTAAAAATTAATTTTCGGTTTCCAAAAATACTTTCAGGACTAACACAATTCCTGTATAATACCATTAAAGCAATAAGTTTTCAGGGGGAAATGGTATCAAAAGAATTTCACTACTAACTATTGAAATAATTGCTATATTCTACTCAACTGTAAGACGAAGCTCACTAGGAAGTATGCGATACACCACGCGACTCTTCCCTCAATCGAAGGCGCCAAGTACTAAGGCTTCATACATATGTTCTACACTGTAAAAATTTTTTGTTTAAATTTGCGCATAATAAGATAGGTAACCAGTTACCTCTCCTAATGTGAGCAAATTTACACACCGTGTAATAAAATAAAACACTTACTGTTTACTTTTACATACCAAATTTGTCGCATAGGACAAAAATACACATAAAATGTTTAAAATTGGATAAATGCGTGCACTTAATGTTTATTATTAGTAAAAAATGTACTTTTACTTTCACATTTTTTGCAATTTTAAACATTTTATGTGTATACTTATGTGTATATTTTAAAAGTCTTATGTTCAAAATCAAATCTTGAACATCTTGTGCATATATTTACACAGATTCTGGTTGAAAAATAAACACTTTTCAGTAGTAGTTTTCCATGCACTTCTTAGAGTGTATGTAGATGAAAAGCTGTCATGGGAGTCTATCAAATAGGACCCTCACACAAAGTATGACCGAGTACCCTGGTCTTCCATATACAACTCTTATACACTTTCTTGACAAATTCCATTGGCAGTAAGTCCTCCTAATGTCGCAAACAAAAGTTACTACAAATGTGTATGGAATATCTTCGTGTTGGAACTTCGTACCTAATGCACATATCTAAAGCACGACGTGTTCAGAGTAGTGTAAAATTTAGCACATGAATTCAAATTGAAAAGTGCATGAAGAATGTAAGTAATGTTATTATATACGCTACCGGTATACCGGGTGTATTGGAAAGGTCGACATGTACCAATGGAATGCCGAGTCATGCTATTCGGTTAACTTACAATTCCTACCCGAACTAAAAATTTACTCCATCGTTTCTGTATACTTCTTCTATCTATAATGTGCGTTTTTTCTCTACGCACATCCCTTCTAGGGAAGACTGGTTGGTGGGCTGTAGTCTTCGGATGTGTCAAAGCCTGACGGAAGTATTAATGGATGCGTCTCAGGAAAGGAGCTCTATAAAAGCTTAAAATTTAGGCTTTCATATCATTGCGGTATGCATGCAGCTGCCATTAAGAAAGCAGACGATTAGCAATTTGGGCCTTTGACTTGCTCACGGTTAGCTCAAATCTAGTAGGCGGATGCCAGACCTTAATAGGTAACAGGCCACAGTGTCAGCATGCGGTGTTGCGAATGAGTTAGCCCTTACATCGGTCTCACCGGGAAAAGGGAATGTAGGAGATGAGACTCGCGCTGGACGAAACCCAGAAAATGTGAAAGATCTTGCTGCCCGAGGACTTTCCGCGAACACCAAAAATAGGACCAGTTTATTCGTCCTCTGCTCTATGTTGAGCCGCAGTACCATTTTTCTTAAGTATTTTTTCATCAGCTGGAGGGTCCGTCATAGCTCGTATTTTCTGTTTGACTTATGAGTGAGCTATGCGACTACGTACATCAGCGTATGCTGTAAGTTCTGTCCTTTAATTTTTTCGAATATCTTGCTAACCACTAGCGATCAGAGCAGTGGTGACAATATGCTTCCCCCTCGCGTGCCCCTGCTGACCGATTTGATGATCTAATGCACTTCCTATGTATCGCGCATTTACACTTCTGCAACTCATAAAGAAGATTGTCTCCATGAAAAGTTTCTAAATAAAAATCGAGAGAATTAACTGCTTACTTTTTGTTCTATTTTGTTAGGAGGCTTTCGCTACGTATACGTATCAAGTTTGAACGGGCAGCGTGCGGGCCAGCTATGCTCAGAAAAACCTACAACGTGCGCTTGTTAGTTTCTGCATGCATTTGACAAGATTCCCATTATGCCGATGGAACTTGCTCATTTCTCTGTGTGCCACCGCAAGCCTACGAAGGTATTCTCCCAAAATGGCACACTAAAATGCTAATACACTGGGGCGTATGAGTAACATAAAAATTTACATACAAACATGCATAAGTATGTCCGCGAAGCATAAATGAATTGAGTTGCGTGCACAAATTGAAAGGTGGTAAGGTAGATATCTGATTTCGTAGAGCAGCAGTGTGACCAGATGATCGCAAAAACTTAAGCTAAATTTATTTTGAAAAAAGGTCAGAACACTAACAGTAAGTCAAGAAATCAGTCAGAGGTAAATTTTTTCGTTAAAAAAAATTCGAATATTTTGTAAAAAGCTATTTTGTTCAACGGCTGAAATAAAGGCAAATGGCCTTATTCATAAAAAATAAAGTAGCTTTAAAAAACGTTTATAAACTGAAAAATGTATGAAAACGTCACTTTATAAAGCTCTTTAAACCTACTTTATTTTTTATGAATAAGGCCATAAGAGTTTATTTTCCCATGAAAAATATTACTTTGCATTGCCATTGTAATTTTTGAACGGTGTGCTATGCAGTTTGGGAAATATTAAGGATTATGACTACCCAAATAAGTAACTTTTATAGACTCCGGTTCGTATTTAGTTATGAACATTTGAAGTAAAAAGGCTAGAAAAAAATCAACGAAGTAAGACTTAAAATTCTTTTATGCCATAAAATTAAAAGCTAAATCTAGCCTCAAAAGGGCATTTTAGCAAATTACACAGGCTTGCGAAATTTAGCTATATTTTCTCCCCTCTGTTTTTTTTAATATCTAGGTACATATGTTAAATTAAAATACAGCCTTGGTTTTTTAGCAAATCGAGCTTTGTTTTTTTTTTGGTGACATGCACAATATAGAATTTTCAGGAAAAGCAAAAAACTAAAAAACCTAAAATTAAACTTTTATTAAAAAAAAAAAAATAGTAGTTAAAAACACATCTAAAGAGACTAACTAAATCAGAACGACGAAGTTACCACCAGCAGTACCCGGTATCTCTAAGAAAAATTAAAAAGGTGAGTTCTAAAAATTTGAATGAAAGAAGCAAAATTAATTAGTTTAAAACTAAATTTCTACTTAAAAAAATAGTACTAATTAAAAATACCCCCTAAGAGTAAGTAAATCAGAAAGCATTTTGGAAATTCGCAATTAACACCAGTAATACATGGTAATACTAAGAAAAGTAAAAATTAATTTTTCCGGAAAATTTATGTGCTGGGATTTTTTTTTTTTTTTTTTACAAAATTCCACATGAGCGCAACTTGCATAACCTAGAGAAAGCATACAATCGTGCATATGTATAATATGAATAAGCTAGCACATCATTAGCATATGAACGCAGTTCGGTGTCAAACACAACAAAAGCAGTGGACGCAAAAGCACAAACATGCCTCCTGGTTGCAGCTATGAAAATACAAAAACAAATTCAATCAGCCTTATCATTTAGTTTAATTTCACCCGAAATCGTACATTTTTCTCTTTCTTTTCGCTTATGTGTATTCGTTATGGGCGAATGAAAAAATTTTGGGTCATCGTGTTTTCGGGGGAAATTCAGGATAATAATAATAAAGCAACGGAGGATAGCGAACAACAAATGGCGGCATTTTATATTATGGACAATGTGTGTTCACTAGTAGCAATAGCAACAACAACACTGATAACAAAATACACCGACGGTATTTGACCAAAACCAAATATTTAAGCCCAACATCATTATCGCGTGCGACTAGCCCCTACATTGTTTATGTAGGCGATAAGGATACATCACATTGCTACAAACATAGTACATACATACAGCTGGGCAGTATTTGAATCGATAGAGGCAACCGGCAATCAGAGCGCAACGCAACGGCTGCTTTGACAAATATTGACATATTGCAATGGCGAATGGCGAATGGCGTCGCTCCGCGTGTGTGTTGGAATATGCACGCAGGCATGTTAATGTTACGTCTATATACATACCTACATACCTACATATGTATGCACACATAAATATTATTCAAATCCACAAGTATGCGATATGTCCACTCAGTTTGTGTATTTGCTAAGCAAACTTTGCCATTGGTTCATCAAGCAAATGAAACACGAATTTCAAACTCAAATATTTTTCTAAAACCTAATTAAATGAAAGTGATGCAACACAAACACACACCCGAAACGCCCGAAATCATTGATGCGCAAATGCAATATGTATTAGGCAAATTAGCACTACGCACGTACATATGTAGGTATGTATGTATGTATTTATGTACATATGTACATATATGTGCATGTACTTAGAATGAATTTGTTGTTGATTTTGCAAGCATCTGCAAAGTGTTTGTATGCATTTGGTTCACTCTGCTGGCGCTCTGTTGACATCTGGTTGCAGTTGTTAATTGGCTTGCATAAATATTTAAATTACCCCAACACCCCCACAGTAAACGCCGCCCAGTAATAAATGCGCCTTCGGTGCAGCAAAGAAATATTTAGAATCTCATTTGGGTGTGGTGATGATTGCTAAAAGTGCCCCAAACGCTATCCTTAGCTAATTCCCGCAGGCAACTTCGAAAAAAAGTTTTGATTGAAGGTGTATTTTAAAACATCCTACCAAAATCTGTGAAAAGGGTGTTAGTTAGAACCTTTGTGAATTAAGGCAACGATATACACCTTTTGCTAAGTGTTTGGCCAAGCTTCTCCTCCAGTTTGTGGTGTGCCGTTTTGATGTTGTTACACAAATGGAGGGACCTACAATTTTATGCCGCTTCCGAACTGCAAATGGATTTTATGGGAAGCTTTTTAATGGCACAAATTCACTGGCAGGTTTGCCATTGTTTGCCGAGCTGCCACCGCTGTTAAACAAAAAAAAAACTTTTTTCAATATTGTTTTTCGATGTTGCGTTGAACAAGGCTCGACGCCAGGTCCTTTGGAGTGGTGGAATGCACTTCTAACCGCGGACGTCTTCTCCTTATAAGTATATGTATATGTATGTATGTTAAATTAAAAAAAGTCATATGCCTAATGTACATATGTACATATGTACATAAATATAACATAATTTCGCTATTTATAAAATATGTGCATATGTATGTACGAAAATATATGTATAAGTAAGTTCTTGCTTATCTACTAACGGTTTTATTTGTTCTGCCTGTTGATGGAAATGTATCCTTTTTAAGTCTAATATTATACTGTTCCTCGTTAACACAATATTGTGGATGATGCCTACACACATACATACATATGTATTTACATACGTATGTATGTATATGCTCTGTTATTGTAACTTGACGAAATAATAAACAATTATATGTACTTCAATACTTATGTATGTATGTAAGTGAATATGTTTTTAATAGCAATAAATTTTAATGAGACCCATTAACTATTCCCTTACAGTTGAAGCTAAAAGAAAAATATACTTTTTTCTGTTTCTCAACTGAGTAAAACATATACATAAATATACTACACGTCAATCATAGCAATAACCACTAATGGTGGTATGCCGGTTAATAAAGTTTTAAGTTTAAAATAAAGTTAGAGGTCACTTTTGGCATGGTATCCTACACAAAAGTCATGTTATTAATTATTAATTGCCTTAAGGCACAAGGAAGAAATACCTAGTATATACGTACATTCATTGTTTATTTAACCATTTTTTAATACTAAAGATCTTTTATTTATCCCCCCATTGCATTTTTTGGCATTTTATGGGAGTTTTTGCGGCCCTATAAATAAAGTTGCTATGAAGAAATCGTCCAATAAATAATTGAATATTATTGTTGGGAATCTCCTGAAGGGAAACAGAGTTTTCCGATCGAGAAATATTGATTTTTAAGAATTCTATACCATTTCAACGAAAACTTGTTTTTTTCCATATAAAGTACATAGAAAATTTGAGCGACCTTTCAACGTTTTTTGCTTTCAAAATAAGAAAATAGGGGTATTTTTTCGGTATAGAAAAATCCTAGGGCGTAAGAGCGTAAAAATTCCAACTTTACTTTTACACATGCATTTTTGGACCACCCTGTGTGACGCTTAAACAGCTGTTATAAGTGCTAATATTAGTTTTCCCAAAAATTGTAGATACGTGGTTAAGGCAGGAACGGAATGATACGTAATACTACATATCGCACGTTCATTAATATACAGATGTAACTCAAAATTTACGGTTTATGACATTTCATTATGCAATTAATAAGCTTGATAACTAGAATATGTTTAGTCTAACAGATAACCAAACTTCCCAAATATGGCAAAGATATGTGCCTTTCCACGCTGTACGTGGTCAGATATTTTGAAATTTTTTGGAAATGCGATTTGTAAAATATTCTAATTAAAAAAAAAACATATTTTAAAAATATTTGTACAAATGGTCTCAGAGTAAAATAAGCTTGTTTTGTTTTCCAATATCTCCTCTACAGTTATTTTTTACTACGTAGCTCATGGCCTTGAGGTTTGTGAATACATCGGCTTGGAATGCCAAGGAATATTCGCCAATAGGTGAAGCTTAACCTCATTATCTTCTATACAGACTCCAGATATTGACCCAGGTTCAAACCCAGGGTCGGTGGCTAACAAAAACCTGCTTTCTTTAAATAGTTAATGTTGCCAACATCAAACCTCTCTGTAAAGTAGCTTCGATAACTTCGTTGCTGATGATATTGTCGCCTTTTATTGTAAAGAAATTGTAAAGTATGTAACTAATAATATTTAATATATTGGCGCTTACACATTGGCCGAGCTTTTTCTCCACTGCCACTGCCCAAAAAGCAAGAAATTTCAGAAGACGTGTTGAATGTTTTTAATTCCAATATTTTAGCATCATGAAGTTGTTTTGTGTCAATTTGTTTTTTGTATTGTGTTATTTGAGTAGATGAACGATATGAAATCAGTTCTTCAAGTTCGTATTTATTTACCCACATCTTTTAGATTTGTCCGTCCTTTATTACTTACTTACCTTTGAGATAAGGTGAAGAGATATTTCGTCGCCCACGAAAGAATTACCACGCCCATCGAAACAATTCGAAAAATCGTAACAAATCCAAAAAGCCATCTGTACAAATGCACCAATCGTGTGATATGGTCTTAAGAAGTTAACACTCCAAACTAATATCTATTTGCATTGCGCCAACAAATTGTTATCAAATATTTGCAATGAAAAGTTTACAGCTCTATTTCAAACCGACCACAACAGAGTGCAGCAACAAATTAACGCCACACGACCAAACGGCTGCAACATTAACCACAGCTACATATTTTATTTAAGTATAAACATATGGAAGTTGTTGGCAGATAGATAGACGCACAACATACATACATACATATGTACATACATACTTGGAAGTGCAAAAATTTTATTACACGATGCACAATGCTTAGGAATCTTCTACACAGATATGAATCTCGTGCGCACGTGTCAAAATTTCAATGGCAGCTTAGGGCGATCGCTNCATAGGTACATACATACTTGGAAATGCAAAAATTTTATTACACAATGCACAATGCTTAGGAATCTTCTGCACAGATATCAATCTCGTGCGCACGTGTCAAAATTTCAATGGCAGCTTAGGGCGATCGCTAAATTATTCTTACATTTGTGTTGAAGATTAGGCAAATTAGAGTGGAAGGTGGCTGAGTGAATTTTAACAAACATATAACCTATGGATATGTTAAATATATGCAGATTTATCAACTTTACGATATTGCCTCTTCTGCTATTTTTCAAATAAGCATACTTTTAGGCATAAACGAAGATAAACTTTTTTTGTTATTTTTGCTAAAAAATATTTCCATTACTGTATTTAAGTGGCTAAGTGCATTTCCCAAGAAATCGCGGATTTACGCTGCCCAAAAAATATTTATATATACATATGTACAGTGCGCGTCAAAATAAAGTGTACACCTTGTTCTAATATAATAGGTATTCACACTTATTTTCATGAACAATTTTCCGCATTAATTATGTATAAAAATGTGGTTCAATCTACAATATAAACCATATACATAAATAAAAGGTTCACACAAAATTTCCAAAATTTTATTCAGAATATCTAAAAAATTTTCGAGTATGCAGTTTTGTAGCCGTTCGATTTTAGTAAAACAAAGTGCAAGTTTAAAGTCGCTGAAAATTACCGCTGATTTTTTAGATTTTTTTTTTTGTGGAGGCTGTTGTGCGTTTTCTTCCATGTAACGCATGATTAAAACCTAAATAGAAGCCAACACTGACTGTGTACATTACAACGGTTTGGGACTTCAAGGCAAGGATATCTATATGGTTTTCGACCAGAGAAGAAAGGAAGGCCTACCAGTAGCAGATGATTGCGTATTAACTAACTGCCTAGATTTATGAAATAGAGAAGGCAGCTAGTTCTCTAATAAATAGCAATTTGTCAAAAGCAAAGCAACATTTTTACAAGAGTGTACAATTTCTGGTGTATGTCAACGACATCGACTTCATCGGAAAAACAAGGGCGTTTGGGTCTGGTGGTGAACGCGAAGAAAACGAAGTACCTCTTGTCATCATCTGACAAGCCGTCAGGGTATAAGCGGCACGACACCCATGTCACTGTTGACGGTTATAAGTTGGAACCAGCATTAACGCTAATAATAATGTCAGCCTTGAAATCCAACGGAGAATGCCACTTGCCAACAAGTGCTGCTTTGGACTGATTAGGCATTTCAGAAGTAAAGTCCTCTGTCGACGTACGAAAACCACGCTCTATAAGTTACATCTGTTACGGCTCTTGCAGTTTTCGAGAGAAAGATTTTGCAGAAAATTTACGGGCCTTTACACTTCGGCGATGGCGAGTACCGCAGACGATGGAACGATGAGCTGTATAATCTTTACAACAACATGGACATAGTGCAGCGAATTAAAATACAGCGGCTCCGCTGGCTGCGCCATGTCGTTCGAATGGACACCGACGCTCCAGCTCTGAAAGTATTAAATTCGAAACCCTCTGGTGGTAGCAGAGGAAGAGGGAGGTCCCCACTGAGATGGAAAGACCAATGGGAGAAGGACTTGGCTTCACTTGGTATTTCCAGAACCTTGGTATTCAGTATTGCACTGAAATTAAGACAATTTTCATAATTATCATCTTACATCCATATGTTTGTGCGCACTGCACTTCCTCCGGATGGAGCAACCTTCACAAACTAATGTATTGCTATATTTACTAAGTGTTTAGTTGCCCAGTCAGTTTTGTATTGTTGTCAGCAATTTACGGTTATTTCTTATAAGCATTGTTGTATTTATGTATTATTATGTTTGTTGCAATGACTCAACTATACGTATCTAAAATACAGACCCAACTCAAAAAACTAGATTTTTGAAAAAAAGTCTGCCGAATTACAGATTTGGCGTGGGTAGAAAAAAGATATACATACACACATTTCCCTTTTTCTGCATGTCGAGAGTCAATTAAGAATAGCAGGCTTTGAGATGTGAAGTCTTTTAGTAAATGTGCGATGTATTTATGCATTAGTGCTTGACAATTTTTAACAAAACAAAAAAGGGGCAACAAAATCAACTTAATTTTTGCTTCATTGTCTCCCTACTCTTTTACACATTGATTGTTTTGTTCACTTTTGAATTCACTTTTTATTGGTTGTATTTTGTTTATTTAGCACTCAAACACTTCAGCAAGACAAGTTGGGCGCCAGTATTTTTTATTACGAATTTTTTTAACAATTCTATTTTGGGCGTTAATTTCATAATTGTGGATTTTTTTAGTGATTATGATGCACCTTCTTACGTCATACATATGTACAGTATGCCCTCGATAAAAGCAATCGGTAAGAATTCGGCACTTTGCGTTGGCTTAGGTTATTGCATTAACCGAGTCACAAAAATATTGATCCTGGAATGAGAATTTTACCTGAAAATAAAATTTTCAAAAATAAAACAATATTAATCACAGTAAATGTCTGTCTGTCCGTCCGTGTACACGATACTCGAGAAAACATTGAGATATGTCAACAAAATTTGGCAACCAGGTTTCCCTTTACTCAAGCTAGATTGGTACTGAAAATGGGCAAAATCGGACCACGGAATAACCACGCCCACCTCCCATATAACAGTATTTTCAAAAAATGCAAAAACTACGATGTTTCTGCAAATACTGTATCCAAATTGTTGAAAGTTGGAATGTGAAGTAGAATTCTGGCATAAAATAGGACAGTTGTGATTTTTTTTGGAAAACGGGCGTGGCAACGTCCGCTTAGATGAAATGAACCACGCCTACCTCCCAAATAACGGTAATTTACAGAAATACGAAAACTGCGATAAATGAGTAACTACTTAAGTCAATTCACTCAAAATCGATATATGTAATGACCTCTTCGCCAAAAATGAAACTAAGAGAAATTTTTAGAAGATGGGCGTAGCACCACCCACTTACGACTACATCAGTGTGTATCGATAACCGCTTTATGGGTTTCCACCAAACTTCAATTACTTGAAATCGGGAAAAGCACGCTTGCTTATCATGCAGTTTGCTGAAAGGCGAAAAAATTATATTCAAAACGAGCACCGGGTACAAAAAATTCGGTTTCGCCCGAACTTATATGTACATACTTCTTTACTTGTTTTACAAAATATTTTCGGTTTCTGGTCTTTACAGTGCAAATAAATAATTTGTAAATTTTTACTCAAGCGCGTGTATATTACATACATAGCGTTACGACTACTTGTATGCTTTCCATCAGTATGTCAGCAAACTGCGAGTGGTGGCTATCGCATCGCATCAGTAAGTAGTAAGTTTTTATGAATTCCATTTGCTGACGATTTTGATCACAATATAAGGCTTGTCAAACTGTCATCAAGCGAAACGATTTCTAATCCAGCTATTGTATGTATCAAGGCAATCAATTCGATTCATCTGTGCATGTCACATTCCATTATTCAATACAATCAAGTTTCGAGTACTTGTACTCGTACTTACAAATACAAACATGCATAATAATGCATACGAAAAAAGTACCTAAAAAACCTAGTTGGTGTTGTATTTTTATTGTTATTTTAACTAAAAGGCGCTAATATTTCTGACAATTTTCAATTTTACGATTCCGCAATGGTGTGGGAGAAAGTAGAGATATTCATTAATTATTTCATTTCATAATTGTAAGTGAGTTATCAGACGCTATTGTGTCAGCTAATTTTAGTTTATTCATTTTTGCTTTTTTCGTTACTTATAAAAGTACATTTACAAAGACGAAAACAATTTATTAATTAAAAAATATTAATAGTAATAAAAAATGAAAAAAACGTCGTCTTTGTAGTTGTGCAACGCAAAAGGAATGCCTTCAGTATTTAGTATATAAATGCTTACGCTTAACACCTCCATGGTATCTATATTGCAAGGGTGGCACTTAATTTTGTTGAAACGTGGTTGGAAAACTTTCGCATATGCTCAGTACATAATTTTTGAGATCGTTCTAATTGTTAAAGAGACTGCCCGAGATGCTTTCGATTATCCCATATAAACTTTCAATGGGATGCAAATCAAGTAATTGGGTCAGGAGATCAAAAGTTCAAATTCTATTCTCCTTCACAAATCGTTCATTGCTTTTATTAACCGATTTCAAAAACAAAAAATACCTGTCTCTTTTTTTATAGAAAACAAAGTTTGGACCACCTTAGTGTACATATATATGCATTTGCTTACACAAATAATAAACAACAAAATAATTAATGACCAGCATACGTGTGTATTGAAAAAAAATATGAACAACTGTAGGCACTAAAAGTACCTTCATATAAAATTCGTTTGAAAAACTTTTATTCTCAGTTCAGTCAATTTTAATATAAATACATATCTACTTATTATGTCATTCCTCGAGCCAAAATACTTATGACGTACCTATTATTTAGCACTTTTTAAAATTTCCGCATTGATATTTACATATTACACCGTACCACCTGGAAAGCAAACGGAAAAAAGTTCTCCGACAGCCACAGAGTCTAAAGTATTTTTGCAGGGCAATTTCGAAAAACAATGTTTTCTTAACTGAATCTGCAGTCGGCTTTTTACAATTCGACAATAAAATTTTTCTTAAGTAGTTCTACTGAAATAATCAAAATACTTCCTCAGCAAAATTTTTCTGATTTTTTGGTGAGCTGTAATTTACTGATATTAGGGTGGAACGTTTGGCTGGAAAGAAAAGAGCTCTGGTGGGTATGTATTAGATCGCGGTACTTTAGGTCGATGAACTTTTGAACAAATATGGGTGTTTCCAGCGGAAGGTCCACCACGACAAAAAAATAAAAG
>NW_016171494.1:0-14359 GCF_001687245.7 Rhagoletis zephyria
TTCACGACTTAAAAATTTTTCATACAACGCTATGGTCACTCTAATGTACAAACGTAGGCTCCAGATAAATGCCGCACAGGTACTGATGTTCAACTGCTACTGTTTTTGCTTTCCTCGCGCTGAAACAATGCAAGCGATTAAGGCGGCAATTCAGTAAACCGCAATGCTTCGCACACACAAAGGCCAAGAAAGGAGCAGCAAGCAACAAAGGAAACCATGGTGGCAGCGATAGCGATAGCGACAACGGCGACTGAATGCGGTTAATCCGTTTGCTGCTAATTCGGCTGTGCATATTTGCATTGCGTTCTACGTTTGTTTTTGTGTGATGTATGCTGTTTGTTGTTGTTTTGGTTTGGGTTTCATTTGCATGCAACGTTATGTACATATGTACTCGTACCTGCTGACTCTGAGCACCGACAACCAAACCAACTTAACTTACTGTCTTCGCCCATTGTCTTTCACCTGCCTAGGGGATCCGCCCGCCAGCATCGTGTATGGAAATTTTAGTGATGTACTGAAGTTAGTTGCACTGTGGGACTTTTAAGAAAAGCAGATGGAATACATACCGTGCATTTACTAAACGACGGTCACAACTCAAAACACGCTTTTAAATTAGTGAATTTTATATGGAGCCCACTGTCGGCTTTTTGTAATGAATACATGCCCGATTCTTGGAATCTCAGTGTACTGTGTAAACGACGAAAGGCCTTCATGAACTAACTGATTGGACTTTATCAATGTAGCTTCAGGCCTGGTAAATCTACAATTGAACAGATTTTCGCAGCTTTCCAAACCCTGGAAAATATCCAAAATAAACAAATCGGCCCATAACACCCTTTCGCGATTTTTGTTTGCACGAAGAAACGCTACCTCTACGCGTTGTTCGAGACCAAACTTCGCTTGAGACAGGGCGACTCACTTTCGTGTGACTTTCTAAATTTCATATTGGAAAGCGTAATACTGCTGCTAATCTAAATGGCAGCGGGAGTATATATAGCAAAAAACCATGATACTGCTGGCGTATGCAGCACCACGTTTTTAATCACAAAATCCTCCGGCTTAGAGAGGCAGACAAAAGATGTTCGTCTAGCAGTACAATAAAATAAGACTCCCTAGCAACAAACAAAGAGTGTTCACATAGTGGATCTCACGTTATTTTTGGCAGTAACTATTTCGAAGTAGATAATGGCTTTGTCTACCTAGGATCCATCATTAAACCACAAATAATGTCAGCCTTGAGACCAAGCGAAGGATAACTCTTGCCAACAGTGGTACCTCGGTAGGCAGCTGAAAAGGACTCTCACAGCAAATAAAGAGAACTCTCACGGCTAACAAAAATCACGCACTATCCATCTCTCATCACGCCCGTCCTTTTATGCATGGTTTTCGAGAGAACTATTTTACGCAATAACTATGTGCTTTTCGCGAGAGCGACAGTTGCCGAAGAAGGTGAAATGATGAACTGTGTGAGCTTTAAATGGTATGGACATAGTTAAGCGCATGGTTGGCTTGGGCATGTCATATTTCTAGATGATAACGCTCGACGGAAAAGAGAAAAAGGCACTCATGGCTAGACAACGAGCTCACGTGCGCTCCAGAATAAAGTGGAAGGACCAAGTGCAGAAGCACCTGTCTATATTTGGTGTGAAAGACTGGCATAACTTTCCAAAGAAGATTGGAAACTGGAGAAATTTGTTTGTGTCGGCTTAAACCTGCAAACGGATCTGGTGTCGTATAAGAAGAAGAAGCATCAGGTTATGTACAGAAGATGAAGGTGGCGTCTACTGCAGTACCTCTACTGGGTTCTTGGCGAGTTTGACAGAATTAGCTGTTTGTATAACGACATCACATAAATGATCACACAAAGTATTTCCTCGTACAGATGGTCACTAATTTTTTTCACTAGTTTTTGCTAGTAAACGAATTTTACCATAAAAATAAACAGAAATAACCAGCTAAGAATGCGCAAATAATATGAAAAATTGCACGAAAAAAAAGAAGTGGTAAAATTTCGCACACTGGCCGATACAAATAAATAGCAGGTATATAATACATATGTACATATATATACATATGTTCGTATACTTTTTAAAATGAGCTACTGTACCTCATGACCAAACGATGTGTTAGAAGGATTAGTCGCAACAAATAGGTCGCTTGGAAGAATTACTTACTATGCACCTTCTTTCAGCTTCAATGACGGAGTATACATACATATGTGCATACATACATACTTTGTAGATACATTAAGGTGTCCCAAAAATATGCAGGAAATTTTGAATCTCTGCCATCTAAACGAAAGTCATCTGCGTCGGACGCTAAGTTCGGACGATTCTTTTAGTTATATGATAATAAACAAAATTTGTATGGAACGAGGGAAGGTCTAAAAGAGTATTTATGGGAAGAAAATTGTGGAAATTGGAATTCAAAATAATAGCCGTGCATTGGCCCTCAATATTTATATTCGTACGTTACTCAAAATTGCAGCGACCATCTAAGTCAATAGATTTCCGCAAATCATGTAGGGAGTATATGCACATACATATAACTTTCAATATTTGCAATTTAGGTTTGTTTGTATGTATAGTATTTTATGTAAGGCTAGGAGCGCCTGTTGGTCTTCGTCTCAATAAAACATAAAAAGTGCTTATTTCATACAACGTTTTTAAGAAAGAGTTTATGAACTTGCGGAGGTTTTGGGTTTTAATCGGGGTGGCGGGAATTTAGTCCCGTCCCGCCCACACAATTTTTAAAGACCTTCCCGTTACCGCTCATCCCGGTGCCATTTTCAATTCAGTACCGTGGGTTCCGCGAGTCCCGATATTCCGCGCCATCTCTACTCCCAATACTCACTGCTTGAGTTCTGCCGCCAAGACAATATCTGATCAGTGCGATTTCATCGCTGCAGAAGGTAATATTATAAAAGCGATAAGGTATGTTTTGAAGATCTCTAAAGGGAAATAATCATAGTCAATAAAAAACCATTGGGTTTGAACGATTTTATAGCTTTTACGAAAAGTTTTTTTTTTTGTGTGAAATACATTCATACATATATGGAAAACTTCAAAGCTCTGGCGGTTATATATTAAGCTATTTTAAAATAAAAAATATGGGTCTCCTTATTATCGATATTTTTCAGGGGTAGCAGCCTAATATGTATAGATTATGTATGTATGTATACCAACAGCAAATTCATAAACCAGACAAGCAGACGGTACAATATTCTATCTACATACATACGCACATATGTATGTGGTTACACACATACGCACAATTACGCCGACTGCAGTCTATCATGATTATTGTGACCAACTATTTCATAGCTCAAAGAAGTACAGGTTAGGTGAAAATGATTGCCCCAGGCAAGGGACACACTTGGATAATTAGAAGATTTTCCTTCGTGATACCGCAAAAAAACTGAACGGAGACCCTTAATTTAGTCGGCGAAACGCCGCGAGCCGATTACCAAATTTCGAATCCGGCTAATTTCAATCCCTGAGATCTCAGTGTTATCCAAGAAGTGCGAGGCAAAATTTTTCCACCTTGGCATCACGAACAGTCTAAAAGAAAGTGTGAAGATGATGCCACCTCATATTCCTCTTGACAGAATCAGTTGAAATTCCTAGCCTTACTGCGTGAACTTCCATCATCCCATCACTCGCCGATCTAACACTAGGACCAACAATCCATGAGTGTACCGCAGGAGGGCATATGCGTTCTTCTTCAGTTTCCCGCGATGTCACTGTGACCCGGCACTGTGACCCGGCACTGTGACCCGGCAAACTAGGCTTATCAAGAAGTACCCCGATGCGATTGGTAGAGAGGTGAGACATTCCAGCGCACCACCACACCCTTTAGTAGTGAGTCTACCGCTTCCTTGATGACAGCTATTTTCATCTCAAAAACACTGCAATAGGTCGGAAACTTGAACATAGTTTTGGTGAAGAGTTTCTGATAGACCAACCCTGTCTCCAAGTTTTGCCTTACATTACAAGGCAACCGACGGCTTTCTTACCTTTTCCATAATGTTAGGCTTCCACCACAGCTTCATATCCGGGATCAATCCCAAGTACTTGACCCTCTCTTAGAGCCCCCGACGAACACCCCCACTCGAGGGAAGAACCACAACGGGTATCTTGTACTTCCTTGTAAACAAGACCAGTCCCGTCTTGCTGGGATTTACTGCGAGGACACCGTTGATCGCCCACCTAGATAGTTACCTGGTTCAGGTAAGCTTGAGCCAGAAATCGTCCCTTATCAAAAAGTTCCACATCGTCTACATAGCCGATCACCCGATAGCCCACTTTTTCCAGTTCATATAGAAGATCGTTTACAACCGCAATCCAGAGCAGAGTAGAGAAAAGACCACCTTGCGGATTACCCCTATTGACTCTGCGCTGAGTGTAGGCGCTCCCTCACACAGTCGCGATGGTTCTGTCACGGGGTAAGCTGAAAATAAGCCTTATTAGGTTGGCTTCAACCCCCAGATTATGGATAGAGTGAAATTGTTGAAGATCCCCTCGATATCGAGGAAGGCCCCTACTGCATAATCTTTATGCGTGAATTAAGCGTGGGTAGCCATTGGGCTGATACCGAGAGGTGACAACACTGGGTGTAGTAAAGAACCAGCAAAGAACACACAAAAGTGAAATGTCACTTGTAAAATGCGCAGCACGAGGGGAATTTATACAAGTTGGTGTTGCTAGAATTCGCCGCGGTCCTTCTGAATGTCAAAATGATGAGTTTGTTGTATTTTTGGGTACTTCTTTTCGTCATTGCGTATAATTTATTGTTGTAATTTTTGTTTTTGCTCAACCGATACCACCTTGTATAAATTCGCCTTGGTGCCGCAATAAGCAAAATTAAATGTACTTTAGGCTGAAGAGGTGCAATTGCGCAAACACACTGTTCTGATTCCGGCAGTGGTGCTGGAGTTAGTGTGTCAGCGCAAAAAAAAACTATAGCACCGTTACCAAGGCCTAGCGTGAATGCTTCCTCTAACCACTTTTCCAAAGAGTGGAGGGCGGTATACACCGACGTTTCCTTGTTATAATCATGCTGAGCTATTGAAAGATAGTGACCAGGAATATTGTTTCTTATGTACAGGTCATCAGTCTCTCTAGCGATTTTAGCAAAACCGAAGACAGACTGATAGGCCTAAAATCCCTAGGATAAAAATGAGAGCCTTTCCGGCCTTCGGAATAAACGCAACACTTATTGCCTTCCAAGCCTTGGAGATTTACCCGGTCCTCACTCGTACATTTGAGCTAACCAATTGCACGACACTCCAGGGCCCATTGACGTTGCGCAGGTATGATGTCATCGGTCCCCGGCGACTTGAAGGGTTTGAACGAATATATCGCCCAGGCCATGTGACGATCGTCCAGAAGTCCGGAGTAGTACCGGACCTGAAGTGCAAAATATTGCAAAGAAGTACATTTCACTATACTGCGAAGTATTTATGTAGTACAAAAGCTAAAAAATAAGTACTGTACTTCAGAAAGAAGAACCGTTGGTCACATTAATAATGATAGTTGATCAAGCGAACTTTGTATTTTCGTCATACATGAATGTATGTATGTATATTAGGGTGGTCCAAAAATGTATGTGAAAAGTAAAGTTGGAATTTTTATGCTCTCACCCCTAGAATTATTCCACACCGACAAAATATACCCCTATTTTTTATTTTTAAATCAAAAAATATTTATAGGTCGGTCAAAGCGCTCAAAGTTTTCCATGTATTTTATATGGGGCAAAAAACTTTTCGTGGAAATGATATAGAATTCTTGAAAATCAATATTTTTTGATCGGTAGAACTCTATTCCTCTTCAGGAGATTCCCAGTAATATTACCCAATTATTTATTTAAATCTTTAGTATTCAAAAATGGTTAAATAAACAATAGCGTATTGTTATTGGGAGTCTCCTGTAGAGAACCAGAGTTTTCCGATGGAAAAATGTTGATTTTCAGAATTCCATACCATTACTACGAAAACTTGCTTATTTCCAATATAAAATACATGGAAAACTTTGAGCGCTTTGAGCGACCTCTAAATATTTTTTGATTTCAATAAAAAAGAGGGCTATATTTTTTCGATAAAGCTCAATCATAGCGGGTGAGATCCTTAAAATTCCGTCTTTACCTGTTATGGACCACCCTAATGTACATACATAAATAACTTAACCGAGTTACCGCCTGTCTACCAATACGTCAGACTGCAGCATGGATTGCCTTGATGGCTATCAGCAGGTGGTTGATGAGCTCGGCCTTTTGCATGCCGGTACTTGTTTTCGCTGCTATTGTTGAGACAAAAACAAAAACCAGAAATAAGAATTGCAAACTGCGAAAAGGTATCGCACTCAATGCTTGATGGCGAAAGGTGTAAAGGGAAAAACAAGCCCACCGGCCAGCACGTGACTTAAATCTTCCAGAAGTAGCACTTTGCGGTTTTGCGCGATTAACCACCAAGGTAGTCAACTAGCTGGCTAGTCAGCCAACCAGCCATCAACCAAACGACCGACTTAATAACAATAACAACAGCATGCAGTGCATCTGGAAACCATACAAATTTGCCATTCTTCACCTTATCGTCGGCATTCCATTCTGCTCACACTTGCATTCGTTCATCATTATCGTCATTGTGATCCTAAGAATTATTGAACAGAAACTCCCGAAAACGCCTTGGTTGCCTGTTCTTTACAGTGCGCTCATAAATCGTTCCAAAACACGTTGCAGCATTATGGTCAAGTGTAGTAGCGGGAAAAATTGGAATTCCATTAAACACTAAATCTACCGAATAGTAATTCATTTAAGTAGTGACATATATGTACATATATATGCATGTAGAATTTGAATGTTAGTATATGCAGTGTTGCCAACTTTTGAATTTCAAAAAGCACCAAACCTTGGAAAAAAGAGCGTTTTACCGCACTAAAAGCACTAAATTTTTTTTTAATCAAATGATACTTTCTTTTATAACAGTTTGTAGTAAACAAAAGTAAAAAATAAACAATATTTATATGTGTAAATAAATACACATTCATGCTTACGAAATAATAGCGAAGTACTGCACATTAAAACTGGTACATCTGGAGAAAGAACAATCGAATCGCAACAAACGAAATGGAATTTTGAAGGGGAAGAGTAATACTTAATGATACCCTAAGTAGAAATGAGCGAAAAAATTTGTTGTTTTATAATAAACCGTGTTTTTACACTTAGAGGTTAGGATATCTCAAAATTCGGACGTGGTAGAGAAATTCCGCAGCCAGATTTGGATTCAGCACCGAAAAATCTAAAAACCGATGAACTCAGGTGGCAAAAAAAGTTAAAATTTTTCGGACTGTGTAATCAATCAATAATCAAGAAAATAAAAAGTAAACACTTAACTTATCTGCAATTTAACAAGAACGCAAGAAAGTGTGTTTGCAACTTCATATTTTTATCAATCATGGTATGCATTTTAGTGCATTTAAATTTGTAGATTCTTGTAAATTCAGAAATTTTAGTGCAGAAAAAAGCACTAAAAAGGGCACTAGGCACTAAACCATTTTTTTTGGCGTTTTAATTTTCAAAAAGCACTAAATCTAGTGCTTAAAGCACCAAGTTGGCAACTATGAGTATATGTATACATATGTATGTATGTACAAATATGCACATGTAAATATGTATGTAAGTTTGTAGCAGTAAATTGATTTGCATTCATCATTTATGATTTATAGCAAAATATATGCATACATGTTGAAATATGTACGTACATATGTTGGTTAATACATGTATATTAGGGCGGGTCGAAAATCTAATTTTTCTCAGATCCCTTGGTAATAGTGAAAATATATTGTATCACGAAGTCAACAACAAGCCTGCAAAATATTAGTATTTTATTTTAGTTGTAAGAGCCCGTGCATCGACCGCAAAGTGACCCACAGCACACTAGTAGAATAAGACCAATTCTGGGTTCGGCAAAATGGTTTGGTGCATATTATTAGATAATGAATCCGTTTAAGCAAAAGATAAAGTCAAATTTCATTTCTCGCAGCCCCTTAGCTTATCGTTAATCTCAAGATTATCTGTTTTCAATAAAATTTGAATTGTTCTCTTGATAATTGCACTGGATTATAGTCAAAAGATGTAAAGAACAGCTTTAATATTGCTGGCGTGCTGGCATGTCGCTGGTTCCAAATATTCTAATCTTTTTTTAATATTAGCTATAGTTTGCGAATTTTCGCAAATATAGGGACAATTTCGGTAACTCTATTAGAAAAGCCATTATTTTCCATCATCGTGGAAAACTTTTGTTTATGCAAATGAGTATGGAAACACCGAACAGGTACAACTTCTAGAAACAGTAATTGATTTACTTATGTTTATGCATGCAATATAAAAATTGCAAATATAAGAAAATGACAAAAAACTTTGTTAAAATTTTTTATTTTATTTAAATATTTTTTTTTATAATCTGAACGATTTTAATCATATTATTATCAAAAATCGGTAATATTAAGTGTAATAAAAGTGTGTCAGGGAGTGACTTTTTTCGTTCAAACTAAATGCAAAGCAATATCATCCAATTGGAGAGTCCTCAAGAGGATTTCCCAGGATATGTTAAATACTATTGCATTTCACTTTTTCACATCATGGAATTAACTAAAATATTTATGTATATCTAAACACGTATTGCACGTCCCCTACTTTCATATAACGGCAGAATTAGAGTCCGCGAACAATTTTCAAGACTGCATAAATGTACTTAAAATGGGCGTTTCTTACCCTAATTTTATTATGTTAATGTATGTAAATACTTATATGCTTGAAACTACTATTAACTTATCAAACGATTCGTAATCTTTGACAATACATGTTTGAATTCATTCACCACAATCTTGAAAACTGACCTAATCGGGCCATGGCCCACTTAATGATATATAAACATCCGAAAACATTAGAACGTTTGAAATATATCTCGTCTCACTTTTTTAAATTTTTCACTTGGTTGCTGAAGTAATGAAGAATTGAAAATTCATAAGGGAAAATTATTGTTTTTGTAAGTTTTATCTTAATAACTTAAAAACGTGTAGACTTATCGAAAAATGATAAATGAACGTGATATACTAAATTTAATAACGCTTAATTTGATATATCGTCCTGCTTGTAACAATTAACGCATACCATAGATACAACAAGCCAAGGTAAATTTTAAAAATTCATACACTTTGATTCAATTGCGCGGGCTAAAGATAAGTTTTAAATTAATCTTTCGTGGCCAATAACAATTGGCTTAGACCTAAGACATCATAATATTACTATTACAATACGGTCAAATGCCTTTTATTTTCCCCCATACAAAATCGACCCAGCCTAATGTATATGTATTTGTACTAGGGATGCCAAAATATGAGGAAAAATGTGATAAATCCCGGGATTCACATTGAGTCGTAACTTTTATGAATATGAGTAAAAATTCAATATCTGAAAGCATTAAAACATACATTGAAATAAAACTATATAAAATTTACGATAAACTAATTGTAAAACTCACATAAATATTTACTAAATCAAACAAATCTAAAAGAAATACATTTTTTAAATTGTATTTATTTAAAAAACCATGTGATCACAAATAACAATGTAAATAGCAGGTATTTTTGAAACAAATTCTCTAAATATGTTTATTCTACTCCATATCTACAGAAATGGCGAATTTTTTGCCACTTTTTCGCAATCAACTCGAAATTTTGAGGGTGAACGAGTCGAACGGACTTCCGATTCGGATTCACTAGGTAGAAATATATATCGATAGGTGGGTCTGGTTAGAAGCACACACCCCCCTTTTGTGCCGGTGTTGTTATTATTGCACTTAAATTGTGTACGTAAGAGCAGCAAAGTAAGTATTTTAAGCGGAGTCTTCTAATCTTGACCTGAAGTATTATACACAAAACCTGCTGATGAAAAACATTTTCGGCCTCAACACTTTTAGGCTCACCTGTCAAAAAGTAGTCATAAGCCATTTGAAGCTAATGATCCCTATCTCCTGCACTACAAAATATTTGAACTTCTTTTACCACCGCATCGAATAAATTATTACTTTTTCGATTTGAGTAGATTGATTTAAGAAATAATGTAATTTTTTCTTAAAATTCTCTGCTTCGTTTACATTAGTGACGCTATAAGTACATTCATTTAAATCTTCTTCAAAAACGGCTCAAGCTGCAATTTAAAAGTACGGTTTCGAGATTTTTGTTAATTGGAGTCAAGACGGCATTTTACAAAAATCATACTTCAAAATTCATAAATATGTTCCATCGTATTTATTTATTTAACTCATCAATTAAATAACATCTCAGATAGATTCATAAAATGTAAAAAATAATAATAATCAATAAAAATGTGTAAATATAGACCTACCATAAAATAGATAATGGCATCCCGAAAATCTCAATTTCGTACAAAGCGAAAAAATCAACACCCCTAGTATGCACGTTGTTTTGATTGCATTTACGGTATCAGAGTTCTGTTCGAATATTAGCCATCTTGAGGTGCCAATATGAGCCCATCTTCTAACAAAAACAAAGAAAATTATCAATTTGTATGGATTAAATATTTGTAATCCTTGGCGATATATCTTAATCCATGCTTATATAAACATTTACTTCCTTTAGCTGTGTGGGAATGTCTGGGAAAAAGTTTCTAGAATCGACCGCAGGGAAAAAACGACGACAGTGTTGAATTTCGGGCGCAAGGTCCAACGATTATGAAATGCAATAACAACAAACTAAAAGTGTATGCATACATACATAAATATAAGTATATACACATAAATAAAAGTACATACTCGTTAATAAGTATGACTGTCTTCTTAAACGACAGTTGCTTTGCAGCAGCACAAAGCATCATATTCGTAAACTAAATCTGCAAATTATTATACAAACAATTATATGCACATCGCAAACTTCGCATCACCATTATTGACGATGCAGTTGTGAATAATGAGTTTTTCAAGATGGTAGAGAGTTTAACTGTTGCTAAAAACATTTATTTTTAATTTAAATTCTGTAATTTCCGATTTCCAAAACAGCCTGCAATATCCACTTTTGCTTTACACTGAGAAGAGTTTAGTTACGTCAACTAAATATTTATGGCTACATTATCTGGTTGCAGTTACTAAATCATGTGCCGAGGGAAATGTATATGTTTAACTGGCTTTTTTCTGAGTGTAACGCATACATTTTAACGCCTAATTCCGCTGATGCCCCAACTAGCGGACCAAGGTTTCAAGGTAATTAAAATTGGTTAATTCTGTAACAGATTATTCACGATTGTTGATGATTTGGTAACTATAACCAAATAATGTAACTATAACCAAATCATGTGTTCAGAGAAATATATTTAGCTGACTTTTCTTTTGGGTATATCTCTCTTTTTGTGAACCAAAAAGTGTACGATTAATATTAATAAAAAATATATCGAAATATATTTTAGCTAATAGATTCATTTATTCAAACATTTTACAAAAACACATTGGTGATATATGTTGGTATATTAGACTGCATTACTCTCCATACAATAAAAAACCGGTACTGAATTTAAAAATCTATTATATTTCAAGACCTTCATCGAAATATTTCGGAAAAATATTAAGATTTACGTGAGCTGGACAAATTTTAAAATACCTCCAAAAATTTAATTTTTTGTGAATAAAAACAGTTTCTTAAAGTATTTATTGCAGAAATCACCTTAGATGGCAAACAGCTTAAGCTTAAAAAATTTGCATAAAAATATGGGTGTTTCCATGAAAATGTCAATCAGGACTGAAAAAATAAAAACAATTGAAAAGGGTTTTTAAGACGAATTAATAAGAGTAAACTACTCGAATTTTTATATTATAGAAGTATTTCAGCTTATTGCAATTTTAAAACTCAAAAATTGAAGAGTAAAACTGAGTGTCTCTTCGACTCAGTTTTCTCTAATGAAATGAACTATTTTCTCTTTCCTATTAACTAAATTAAGAGATTTGAAACATTACAATTACATCTTAAAATCAAATTTGCAATAACAACTAACTATAAAAATGGGAAAAAGGAGAAGTTTGAGCTCGGTTAACGGTAATTTTTTGATTTGCTTCTGATAGTATTCCAATGTCGCGTACGTTATGCAAAAACATTGTTTGTCTATGTCTCATTTGTATATTGGCAGTCGCAAGTAATGCAGATTACAATTCTTAAGCGAGAGTTCTTCCAGTTAAAGATATACAGTAAACTTTTCTTTCCAACCGAAGTAAAACAAATTTTATTACCCTTTAAAGTTTGTCGCAATGAAACGGTGATGGGAAGAGTTCTCAATAAATACATTTTATTACTTACGAGAAAAATTGTCGCGTACGTTATGTCGCGTACGTTATTGTTTTTTTTTTTTTTTAATATAAAACTAGCCAGAGATATAATTTCTCTTAAAATATGAAAAGATTGTAAAGGTACATTATTTAGCTAAGTTTAGGAATTTTTAAAGAAAAGAAAAACTCTCATGATTCGCAGACTTTCGCATATATGTATATGTGCCTTAAAACCACTTCTTTTTTTGTCGCGTACGTTATCACCTGGTTTTGAACGGATATTTTCCACACCAAAGTTTCGAGGCTGCTTATTTTTTTCTCAAACATAGTGCCTTTTGGTTGCAACATAACCATTATCTTTTTTTTCAGTAACTTCTATTTTTGATAGATTTACGTTATTCTATAAGCGTACGAATGTCGCGTACGGCTGTATGGAAACACCCATATGAAAAAAAATTTCAACGGAATCACAATAATAAGATTTTTGATGCTGTTTTTGAACTTTTTTCAAAGACTGGTTTAAAAAAACCTGAATAACTCAGCCTAAACTTTACCGATTCAGACGTTTGAGCTATCATTGGAATGGAATTCGCTCACCCTTTTTATTTCCTTGCAAATCAGCTCAATTAAGGCATGAAAGAGAAAGGTAAGACAAACGAGCCTCATTCCATGTTGAATTAAGATGTGTTGGTATTTGATAAAGAAAAAATTTGGGCGTGAATGATTTTTTTGCAAAGGAATACAAAACGGTGAGAAAATACCTCTCCTCTGATACCTCACAAGTCTATATCGGTATAGGTTTGGCGCAGTAATTCAAGTTTTTCTTAAACAAATCTTTTGAAAAAAGTTAAAAAGCAGCATCAAAAATCTCATTATTATGATTCCGTTGAAAAAATGTTTGAACATTTTTATGTAGATTTTCAAAGCTTCAACTGTTTTTTCATCTGAGGGGGGTTTTCCTTAAAATCCTATAAGAAACTATTTTTATTCATAAAAAACTACATTTTTGGAGGCATTGCAATTCTTGAGCATGCTTATCTCAAGTTAAAACTGCCACAAAGATTTTTTTATTATAAACTGAGTTGTTATCCAGCCCGATTCTAAATATTCTCGGTAGTTTTCTGCCAGCGGAGTTTATTTCTCGCAAGACTAAAATGCTTAAACTTTTAACTCCCTGGAAAGACAATTTTCTCGAATTATTGGAGAGGTAATTTCGAACTTCAAACTAAATAAGTGCTTTGCACACATTCAGGTGTATGTATTTCAGTACAAAATATATAAATTTTCGTATTCGTGATATTTTTTCCCCCAGCTATTCGTCTACTTTTTTGGAATATTATTTATGATAGAGAAAAGAACAGTTTGGGGGTATCCCCGTGTTTTATCATTAGGTATCTGACAGCCATGAGATGTGACTTCGAGTTTATCCTTTTGTTCAGGGCTATACCTACATACCTTCCGTCCTTGTCCCGGGACGGGTTTAGAAAAACTAGTTGTAAAAACAGTTGTCGAAATTCGACATGTTTTTTCATACAATTTTTAATTTTGCTTGTCCCCAATATTGACTCCGTTATGCGAAGGCGATTTTGAAGTCCACCACCAAAATTAAAGCGTTAATTTACAGGAAAACTTGAAGCCAATTTTCTAGTAGTATTATACCGAGAAAGGAACCTCAGTTTTCATTTATAAAAAATATACACATATATTTTTGTGTATAGATGAGATGCCTAACGGTTCCTCACTGACTAATATGTTAAACAAATACCAATTCAGAATGTTAATACGTTTTTCGATTATAATGATATGAGAGTCCCTTGGAAGGTTAAAACTAAATTTCCAACATCTGCATAAGCTCCTATTACTTTTCATCAGAATCGGTAGAGGTTAAGAAAGTACCTCGAAGGTGTAAAACAAAATATAATATTTCCTTCTCTAACGACCGTTTTACACGGACTTCTGTCAAGATTGGGGCTAAAGCCCCACATTTTTGCATCAGACGATTAGGCTACCAAGTTGCACCAAATTTTATGT
>NW_016171495.1:0-2967 GCF_001687245.7 Rhagoletis zephyria
CGAAAAAAGTATACCCATATTTTTTTATTTTGAAATCTAAAACTATTTAGAGGTCGCTCAAAGCGCTCAAATTTTTCCATGTATTTTTATATAAAACTCTTGTTCTCCTCAGGAAACTTTTAATAATAATTTTTTAATACTAACGATTTTTTATTGGTCCCCCCATTGCGTTTTCGGGTTTTTTGTGGGTTTATGGCGGACCTATAAATTATAGTTGCGATTAAAAAAATGGTTAAATAAACAATTGGGTATTATTATTGGGAATTTCCTACAGATAAGCGAATTTCCGATTTATACCATTTCTAAGAAAAGTTGTTTTTTCCCCCATATAAAATACATGTAAGACTTTGGGCGCATTGAGCGACCTCTAAATATTTTTTGTTTTCTAAATAAAAAATAGGGGTAAATTTTTTTCCTAGGTGGTGAGTGAATAAAAATTCCGACTTTACTTTTTCCACATGCATTTTTGGACCACCGTAATGTGTATACATTTGTACATATTTTCAAAATTGACTTATTGCGTCTATGTATATATATATATATGTGTGTGTATAAATATAAGGCAAAATAAAGACTAATGAGCAGACTCGGTGCGCAGGTGGGACCATTATTTGTCTATCCCACAACTTTCGCAGTAGTACATATTTACATAAATATAACAGGTCTTGGGAAAATGTTTTGATGCTGAACAACCATCATGGGCGTATTTATGTTAATGGATATTAATGTTAATGTACATATGTACATACATTAGGGTATTACCAATTTAAAACAATATCGATAATAAGGAGAGCAGTAATTTTTTAATTGCCTATATCTTGTTTATTTATGTGCCAATTTGGCTTCTATTTGTAACATATACTGGTTATTTAAGCAGAAACATCATTGCAAAAAACTATCCAGTTAGGTGGCACCAGGGTCGAGATATTTTGAAAAGCCGTATTTTATGCTCGGATTTGTTTCAAATTGGCATATTTAGCTAAAATGTAGTAAACCCAGATTTGAAACACATGGAACCGCAAGGTGGCGCTGAGGTCAAAATAAAAAGTATATTCGACATAAAATGCATGTTTTATCCGCGTTAAATATTCGTTCAAAAACAATTAGGGGATTCACAAGACGTGTTAACCGTCGTAAAATCTTAAGGTTAACATCTTTTTTAATTAAAATGGTGTTAGGGGCTCTCTAACTAAACCGAAATTCTTTTAAACTGATAAAGAATATATAATTAGCCAACCCCCCAACCATTTTAACCGCTATTTTACATAAACAAGTGTTAAGCTTAAGATTTTACGACGGTTAACACGTCTTGTAAATCCCCTAAATATTAACAAAACTTTTTCAAGGAAATTTTTTTTGATTAAACAAAAAGCAGAAAAGATTTCTACATTTAAAAACTTGGAAAATCAAACTTAGTTATTAGTTCTGCAATTTTGTAATCCAAGTCAAAATCCGCTTCTTCTTTTTTGTAACGTCACGCCAGCGCATATGTTTACTAATATCTTTAAATCTCTACAATCAGAAGTTGTAAGTTTTTTTACTGAATAAAAGGTAATTTAATTACTATGTAAACATGTATATAAAAACCTTTTTAAAATTTTTACTTTTCAAACTTTTTTTACATTTTAGCCTACAAATGTCACGTAACGCCAGACTGAAAATGCCATATGCATCCTAATTTTATTTTTTTAAGAATTTCTGAAGTGAAATATGTGTATTTGATCAAAACTTATTATTTTTTTAAACGATTTTATAGCAATTCTGTATATGTTTTCCTTATGAAATAGTATATGGAAAACTTCAAAGCCCAGCGGCACGGTTAATGGCGATATCGTTTCTTCCAAAAAATTTTGCCCTTCCACTGTGCAAAATGTGTTTGGTGTTACACTCAACCCTTTAAAAGGGCATGTTTTTGCCCTCTTCTCCTAGCTCACGTATTTCATAATATTGTCGTTTTAAGCAACCATCTGGTCTTCAGGGCATACTTCTCCCCTGACAAAGCTTGAAAGGCCAGATAATGCGCCTTTTCTGCCAAGAGCACAAACGTCCTACTAGAACAGAGGTGGCACTAATATCTCTATCTATTTTGTACTATGTATACATCTCGCGAATAATATGTTTTCACTGTTAATTAAACTTATCTTTAAAACAAATATGTTTCTTACACTTTTAATTAACCCATTTTTTATTCTTGTTTTTTTTTTCAGGTAAGTTAATTGGTGTACTAACTCCCGTCTACTTATGGATTTAATGCATATCTGCTACCTTTTGCTATAATTCATTGTAAAACGACACTGTGAATATTTGCATGTTTTTCCGAACTCTCTAACTTAAAATTAATTGAACTCGTTCAGTGGTAAGTTATCTTAGCTTAAAAAAACATAAAAACTTTTATTCTAAGGATTTGTTTTCAAAATCGACGCATATATTGCAATCACCTATTTACCTACTTAGTGGAATGTAAGCCGCAACTGAAGTACTAAGTTTGAAGGTATTTAAAATTTGGTCGAGTATTGAATAAAAATTAAAAAAACATTGAGCCATAAATAGTAATAATCAGTTAATGACACGGACTGTAATTGCTGGGGTTGGCCGAACTGAACGGGGTTGAGTCGCCGAAAGGGACCTTAACTTTCAGATTCGGCAGATGGTAAATCAATTTGCACTGCTCGAATGACGTGATCTCAAAATAAGATTACGATCAAGGATGCCGCAATGCAGACCCTGAGCTTTCAGGCGTATTAGGACCGCTTCGTGTACATAGATAGTTTGAAAAAAAAATTTAAGGGGACTGCCACCTGTTGAAAAAGTTAAAACCGAATAATTAATAACTAAGTTAAGTGGGGGCGTCAAAAATTTAAAAACAATTTAATTAAACAGGCTAAAAAAATTAATATGAGTATCAAACGAGAGAGGTTTTACGAATCTGTTAGGAACATATTTTTGACGAAGGCTGCCACCAGTTTA
>NW_016171495.1:6283-14358 GCF_001687245.7 Rhagoletis zephyria
ATAGTCGAGTTTCAGTGAGAAATTGTCTTCGTCTCGTACCTCTCTTAATCCCTCTTTCCTTTGGTGTTTGTACCCTGCAGTGAAAACCCAAACCAGTTAGAAAAAATACTAGTTCATAAACTAGTATGTGCCTACCAGTTCAAAATTTTCGAAGAACTTAAGCGTTCAGCGACATCTGCCTTTGAATTGCCAAAGCCTAAAATAAAACGCCATTAATTGCTTTTCTTACAAATGTCGGCTGTGGCGTCACGTGCAGACTAATGGTTCTGGTTCTGGGGTCGCAGGTTCGAGGCCGCTTGGAGGTGGTTAAGATCTTTAAAGTTAGATCAATGTAAGTAGGAATAATTATTTCAATTTAAATATAAATAACAAACTTAAAAATCTAGTTGCATTACAAAAAAAAAGAAACAAATATAAAAAAAAAATATTATTTTTTTAAATTAAATTTAAGAATAACAAACAAAACCCTAAATAAAAACTATAAATAAAAAAATATTATAAACAAAAAAAATAAAATAAAAACATTTTCCCTGCTTTGCTTTGTCGGCCATTGCGACTGTTGGAGCGCCGCGAGCAAAAAGGCATACTAATGCTTTTCATGGGGGGTGAATTGGCAGACTAGGTCATCAACTGGTATGTTGCTACTAGTATTTCTACTAGTAGATGCTGATGCATAGCCTGACAATTGACATCTCGTAGGACATCGCAATGTTAAAAATACCAGTCACTAACATTGAAAAAGGATAGAACGTAAACTAGTTGAGCTGAAACGCAAACTGGAAGAATTCTAGTTCACAACTAGTAGCTTTCCCTGCAGGGTAGGTATTATTATGGAAGACTGCCTAATGGGGGCCTACGGTAATCGAATCCGCTACTCCGACTGAATTGCTTCTATTATTTAGCATAGGAAAAATACAAAGATGGAGAAAGCAGCCACCATGAGTTTTTTTAAAGAGGCCCTACAGTCCTAGACCTAGGCCTACACCTAGACCAATCATTTTGGTCAAAAGCCGCGAACAATCGATTTAATCAAACACCTAAGAACTGCGAACTGCACTTGTGCTTGAGCTAAGCGTTGATGGTGATTGATAGAAATTTTGTATGTCGCAAGCTGTTGATGCTTGTGGTGGCCCGAATATCGGCTAATTTTGATCGCGCATTCCGTGTTCCGGTTCACTCTAATATGGTTTATTATGAAAGACTTTCATTTCCGTGTCGCGCAGAACCTGTGAAACAATTTTCATGAGTGCAGCTTTTCTCACTTTCGACCACCACTTGGACTATTTTCGTTGCCTCTAAACTGATTTTACTTATCTCAAGGTCAGGTTAAGATAAGTGGGCAGCTCTGAAAAGAGTACACTCGTAGGCCACATAGGCTCATTGCCAGCCACTTGTGGCGTTTTCTTCGGAGTGCAGGACACTCGTAAAAGAGTTTTTGGACGGATTCTATCAATTCATCATCTCTGCAGAAATCGTCATACAATGCATCGAATCTGGCGGCCACGTACCCGTTAGTATTGCTGTGAAAAGCCTCACGTTTGCATTTGAGAGCCTTAACAAACTCCGTGATTTTCTTTCATCGAGCTTTGGTCAGAGTTATTCCACCTGAAATTGGTGGCTGCTTTCGTCACCTTCTCAATTTTTAAAGATAGGAATCGCGTGGAATGTTTTATGATCTGGACCGCTTCTCCTAATCCTATCTCAGATCCCTTTCTAGCGCACGCTGCAGATAATCTATTATCTCAGTCAGTGGCGGATCCAGCGGGGGGTTTTGGGCGTTAAACTACGTGTCAGTCAGTGGCGGACCCACGGGGGGTGTTTTAATATGGGGCATATGTGTGTATAATATATTAAAACCCCCCGTGGGTCCGCCACTGACTGACACGTAGTTTAACTCCCAAAACACCCCCCTGGATCCGCCACTGATCTCAGTTAATAATTAACTAAAAGTCCATCTCTTTCTTCTTCTTCTTCTTGATTGATGCTGTTCCCGCTTATGCGACAAAAGTTCGCCTGCTAACAAAAAAAAACAATCAGATTTTCTCGCGGGGTCTTATGTAGATACGCTAGACGTGTTTGTTTTTCCTTAAAACGCTTATTTGCACACAGAGTACCAAGTGCAAGTGCATCGTCGTTGCATATCAAACACGTAAGCATATGCAAATATATACATACATACATATGTATGTACTATTTTCTACATGTCGCCTTCCCTCTTTAGATCTTGAAACACATGTGTGCAATTTGTATTCACTTCTCGTTTGCCTTGTGCTGCTGCATGTTGCATGCGGCTGATTTTATTATAAGTGCTCATACATACATATGTGGACAATGACGGTAGTCCCCCAATTTCCCTATTTGCGTTTTTTTTTTTTTGTTCTGTTTTGTGAAGCTCTTGCCACTGCCCCATTTTGTGTTTGCTCTGCTGTTTTGCGAATTGTTATTATCTGGTAATTTGTGTGTGCAGCTTTCGCCACTCGCCAGCGGTTGTAAGCCACATGAACGACTCATTGAACAGGGGGACAGTTCTTAGAATTTAATATAGAAATATTATACGACGTTTCCACGATTCCCATTCGTCATTCGCCATCCAATTACCCTTCGATTTACGTAATTCGCCATACAAAATTTTGACTTTGGGCAGGTGCACGTATGTGATAATTGGTTTTTAACCCTATTCATTGGCCAGTAAATCAATTTTGAAGAAAATTGCACATGTTTTACCTTAAAGGCTTTAGCAGTTTTTTTTTGTTAAGTAGAGCGAAGCATCGAAGATCTTTGTGTGAAATTTTAGTCCGCTAAACCTAACCTACTACCACAAGTCACTCCTACAGAACCACCGCCTATCAAAAATCGGGCTTATACTAATGCACGTTTTCAGTATCTTCTACGCCTTGATCAATAGTTGTATAGTATGCTCTGTTATGCTGCCTAAAACCAAAAAGTTAATACATACTTAAAACAATGGCATCTGCGTAGGGGTAGAGAAAATTTGGATCCGCATGCTTCCTATTTGTCTACAGGTCAATGATTAGTATGAAACTGTTAGTTCATGGATATTTGGATGAACTTTTCCAACGTTGCTGTAATCTTAATAGACTGGCATGCTAGGAAGCACCTCCGTGGCGTCGCTGGAGATTATTCGAAACGCAATCGGGCCGCTAGTATTGGTACGACACAGACGTTTTGCGCGTGTACTTTAAAACTTAAAGCCTGCACCCAAACTGGGGCAGCGAAAGCCTAGCAATCAAACATCCGTTGTCAGTCATTCCTAAAGAGGATATGAGTGGTGAAAGAGCTCAATTACCAGTCTATCCACGCCGATATCGGATAAACTCCAGGCTTCAGAAATCTTTCTCTGTGTTTTCTAACGAGGGAAAATACAAACATATAAAAAATGTTTGTACTTCATCATCACAGAGCGTTCTTTTTCGCGCCCCTAAGTACTTATGAAAGGGTGCGTTTAGATGCAAATGAATTATAGTATTTGTATACAAATTAGGGTGCATATTTTTTAAATGAGGGCTCGTCGAAGTGAAATAGCATGCGAGCATTCGTCTTAATTTTTCATTCCATACCGAATACTAAAAGTCGCATCAAACATTTTAATGCTATTTACTTTTGTAGTTAATTGTTTTTGAGCAAAAATAAAAAGCTAAATGATGTTAAGAAATACGTAAGAAATAAGCTAGAAGCTATAATACACTCTTCCGGCTAAAGTCCAATAAAAAAAGCTAGATACAGCCGCAAAACAGCTAAAACTAGTGAACCCGCATGGCGTTAAAACGCCCAAAACTTTAATTCAAAATCTATTCCAAATGTTAGTCAAAGTTATAAGCGGTCCGAGTGCCATATTTCATTTCAGGTCCCGCATAGTGTCAGCTTTCCATATCATCAAATTCCAAATCACCATGTAGCGATAAAAAAATCTCCCTCCGACCTCTCATATTTCAAATTCTAAATAACGGTGCAAATCGAAAGCCATTGACACTCAAATTTTAATATTTCATAAAACTTGCGTATAATTTAACTAAATTCGACTATTCAAACACCTCAAAAATATTTCTTGTGTTCAAAATAAAGATATCTTAAAACTCTATCGTTTGACACCAATATATTAATAATTTAGTTACCTTTCCAACAAAACCTTTTGTAAATAAATACTTATTTTCAAACTCAAACCTTCTTCCGTCTCTTCCGTCTGAAACAAAAATGGTGATACATATTTCATTTACCTATTTGCCTTAATTTAAGTTCAGTTGGATTTTGTGGACAGGTGGAAACCATCCTAAATATGTCTCAGAAATAAAGCCTTTCAAACCCATTCATCAAACTTATTAAATAAATTGAATGGCACTTTGCAAACACGTGGCAACCCTCTTCAAGAATTCTAAATGATCAAACTAAAAATTTCTTAACACTTTCGCTTAAAACCCGTATTTTCATATTTATAATACATGAATTAAATTGGACTCTTTAAACAGGTGGCAACCCTCTTCAAAAGTAGTTTAAGGCTAAAACCTTAAATTTCCTTCGTCTGGCATTGTGATACATATTTTAATTAACCGATGAATTAAGTTGAATTTGGTGTTTTAAATATAGTTCAGAAAGAAAGCCTTGGCAATCCATTTCGATTGATGCCAATGTTTTAATAATTTATTGAACTTATTTAATAATTTGGATTTTATTTTTTAACTGGTGTCAAACCTCTTTAAATACCTCAAAAATGTTCTTAGTGTTAAAACTAAAGTTTTCATACCACTCTTTTGTTTAGATTATTTTAGTATTTAATTGTGTAGATATCTATAAGTTGACCGAATGCGACTTTCCAAATAGGTGGCAACTCTTCGCAAAATATTTACAAACTATTTTCGTATTGGCGTCTATATTTTGATACATATTGTAATTATCTAATTCCCGTTTTATAATAATTGGTTTAACTTCGTAAATAATTTGAACTTCATTTTTTAATAAGTGCCAACTCTTTTCGAAAAAGTAAAACCTTATTGCACATCTACAGCCGAATCCCTTTAATTTGACATATCATTTTTGAAAATCTAACGAACAATGAACAGATCTGATGACCTGAACAAAAAATCCCTTCGCTTATTATATATATAGATGGCAACACAGTTGGTGACCCAATTGAATCTTTTATCCAGACTCACCACTAGGTATTTTATTTTAAGTTCTGTAATAGAAAAAAAAAAATAATAACGTTAACATTCTATTGTTAATATTTTTATTTGCCACGCCACTAGAGTTTTAAACCACTGTGCTGCTAGCTGTTCACCGAGCAGCATCGCTGGTTATCTTTCGTATATTTTCGTGCTGCCCGCTTCGACGCTTGCGTACGCCGAAATGCGCGCATAATACGCGCACGGGTTGATGTGGAGCTGTCGGCGCGGCTACCGCGCGGCTGATTCACTTGCCGCTTGGCTGTTTGTTGCGACCAGTGCTGCCAGCGCGTCAGTTAGAATTCGATTGTGAAACGAAGTGGATGTACGCGCTAGCTCCAACCGCATCCAGTTGTCTCGATTTTACGTAGTACACCCCCAAAAACAGCACTGACGAACGTGGCGCGTAAAGTTTGTGCGTAAATTTTCATAGTGAAATTGGCGCGCAAGTTGTATCACTTTCTACGACTGCAGTTGCCAGTGTGTGTGTGTTTTTTTTTTCTTATTTTTGTTTAACAATCCCTTTTATTATCAATCAAATTGCTCTCAACTAAAGTTGAATGTGCAGATATTTACTATGGCAAAGTGTTTATTTTGCAGTGTTGGTGGTGTTGTTGCAAAAGGGATTTAGTGACTTACAGCTCACTCATGGCTTGTTGACCTTTGATGTGGATTTCTGCAATGCTATGCTACCTTACGCCTGCGTTTGTGCCTCTCGTGTGTGGTAGATGTGGCGTGTGGTTTGAGGCACCAATATTTTGATCTTTTGACGTACTATTTGGACAAAGAGATTTGTGTTTACTTTTCGCAGCTAGTGTATCAGTTCGCACCAGCGATGGGTGCCACCCTTCGTTTCAATGTTTTGATAGCCAACCAAGTGGCGATGAAGTGTTGAAAGTGTTCTTTTCGAATGCAGCGGATTTCTGAGCGTTATATGTGATTCTTAATGCTCTGTTCTTCTGCAGCTATGACTTCGTGTTACATTTTTGCGCGTGTTGTCAACTTTTGATTAATCGTGGCAAACATTTTTATTTCTTTGTAAACGTCTTTATCATTGAGTGATTTTTACAACAACAAAAATATAATAGAAACATACGTATGTACGTATTTTTGCTGCAGCCGTGCAAATTCAGCTGTTCACTTCGTTACTCATTTTTCTCGGCTATAAAGAAGATAAATAACATTTATTAATTGTTTACACAGACAAAATGCTGGAATTGAAATGAATTATAGGTACATTCTTCTACATGTATGTGTATCAACAAAGTGCAAAATTGAAAGATTATTATTTTTTAATGTGTAGGTACGGCAAAAAAAAGAAAAATTATAATAAACACTGAAAACGGCAGTCAGCTGGTTTCAGCTGTCGCTCCGGTATACAGAAAGTGAAGATATTATTTTTTAATACAACACAGAAATAAAAAAATCTAATTATCTATACCCATATACATACATATTTATATAATAAAATTTTAGCAAGCCGATGTCTGCACATTATAGATATTAAAGAAAAATTAATATGGGGTGGGGGGGTCTCTACTGGAGCAACAGAAGCCACATCAACAATTTTTAGAATTTTTGTCTGTCTGTCTGTATGTTTGTACCCGCATCATTCAAAGACTGATGCATGGAATTGAATGCAGTTTTCACCCATGTACTGCTAGAAGTCTAGCTCAAAATATCAAAAAATTTAGAGCTGCCATCTGTTTATAAATTTCAGTTAAGTAAATTGTTAAGATATAAAAAATATTGCGATATGGCTGTCAGAAGAAAGAGGTATAAGAAGAGTTACAGCTGAAAATATTATGTGGAAGGTTGCCACCTATTTGAAAATTTTAATTTAATTTAACTGATAAGATACATAAATTAAATATTGCAATATGGGTACCAAACTAAAGAGATTTAGGAACGCTTACTGTAATATATATATGTGGAGAATTGCCACCTGTTTTAAAAATTTTATTCAATTAAATTGATGAAATAAATGAAATATTACAGTACACATGGCACTCAAATCTTACAGCAGAGCGAGAAGACGGTTTATTCTCTGAAGGCATTGCCTTGATAGGCGGTATTTTCTCTAGCTATTATTTTACAAATCTATTGTTTTAATAACGATTTAACGATTTTTATGCATAAATCTCGATGCCTGGAGTTCAGGGTTACCAAATCTCACTTTTGCTACAACGGCGATTAAGGCGGTTTTGGAACTGATCGATGGGCGGTTTGGCAAAAACATCGACGAAATGTAATAAACGCTTTCGATCGCAAAATATGTTAGCTATATTTTTTCTGAGTTACGCTCTTTCTGGAAAAATAAAGGAGATCAGTGAGCCAAATTATGCAAAAAAAAAACTCTTTTAAAAATGTAATTTTTATTTCGTAAAATTGTGTTTTTATATGAGTAGTATTTAGTTCCTTCAAACGATGTATTTCAATGTACATACATCATGAAAATTTTGTACAAAATTCCTTAGGCGCCGAACGCCGCCGCCGCCGCGCGATATTTTCGTAACTCGGCGGCGGCGCGTGAGGAATGAAACAGAAATGCATGTATATGTTCTAGGAATACTTCTGCATCGAATTAAAAAAAAAAAAATATCGCTTACGTCTTTTTGGCGGTTAGGGCTCGACATGCATGTAAAAAAGTATATCGAGGGCTTACATAAAAACAAGTTTATGATATTTAATAACATCTGAAACACAACTGTCATCTCTGATGTTCATTGTAACTTTGAGATCGAAAAGTAAACGTGTGTCAAGTTAGCACTACACTTTTCGAATTTGGAAAAGTTAACTACGGCATTANCTGTCATCTCTGATGTTCATTGTAACTTTGAGATCGAAAAGTAAACGTGTGTCAAGTTAGCACTACACTTTTCGAATTTGGAAAAGTTA
>NW_016171496.1:0-14357 GCF_001687245.7 Rhagoletis zephyria
ATTTAATGTTCGGCTCCACCCGAACTTAGACTTTCTTACTTGTTTTTCTAAAGTTTCTATAAAATTTTAAACTGTGATTTGTTCATTAAAAAAAACCCATATAAACCCATATTCAAAACATTGTAGAATTCTAAAAAAAATGCAACTAATTTTCATACAAATTTCAAACTTATTTACTCAGAAGTTTTACAGTTTTTTTGAATACATATACAGCTTTATAGCCCATCCAAGAGTCTTAAAATTAACGTTGATTCTTTTTAAACACAACTAAATTTTTATATGGATGAAAAACGCAATAACGGAAATTCTTAGCCACTTGAAACTTGCACACTATTGCAATAAAATTGTAAGGGCTTTAAAACTATATACTCAAAAAATTCTGAGAAAATAAGTTTCAAATTTGGATGAAGATTTGTTGAATTTTTTTTTAGTTTTCTACAAAGTTTCAAATTATGGAATTATGTGGATTTTTTTTTGAGAATGAACTTTATTTTATTGAAAATTCTTAAAAATAAATAAACAAACATATATTTGGAAAACAATATCACTGTGAAATGAGGTGCTCTTGATATGACCGACCCGGTACGTACGTACGGGTATACATATGTTTCTCGTATTTATAAATAGATTCCCTGAGGATGACGCGAATATGCGTCAAAACAAGTAGGAAGAAAATAAACATTTATTTTATTTATAATACACATTTTGACAATTTTTTCATAAAACACATTCTGCCTTATCCAGAGTTTCACCTGAAAAAAAAATTCACCCGAAAATTTGTCATGCGCCCTTAGTAAAACCATGGAAACCAAAAGTGAAAAGTGAACTGGTTCGGGGAAAAAGGAAACTCATGATAAGGCTGATTTCATTTCTTACATATATTTAAAAATACTTTTCAAATGCGCTTAAAAATTAAATCTCTGGCAAAATTTTGACTGATTTCATCCTTTTCATTATGTCAAAATTTGTCCGCAAAAATGTCAATTTGTTAAAATAATTGTTATCTACTTATGTTGCTTTTGTGTTATATTGATGTAAGTACTTTTTTAACTGCAATTTTGTTTTCATAATAAATGCAAAATATGCATCAATAGGTTTTTATTTTAAGATAATTTTTTTTTTTTGCAAAAAATGATCTACATTGGCAATTTATTAAAAATAATGGGGACATACTCATCGATGAAATTAAGTCGAGCATAATTTTAACAGATTCCATTGATATTATTTCGACGATAAATATGCCCCAATAAGTTTCGAGAGGTAAAACAATGAAAGTCTTTAATACATGGTGTAAGAGATTTGAATTACTTAAACACTTTTTTGCGACTTTCGAAAAATTTTCAGCGGTAACCGTGTGTACTAGTCCTCGACGTGAGTAATGAAACGTGCTAGTCGTCCACGGTAATTTGAGATGTGCTACTCTTCGTTGGGAGCGACGATATGTCTGTATGTATTTAGTAAATATTTATACAGTTTGATACATGTGTATGTATGTAAGTATACAATGTGTACATACGTCAGGTGTACACATATATGTACGTACAAATAAGTATAGAATAATATTGAAATGTATGTTAATTTGAACAAGTGTATATTAAAATCTACCATATAGGAGTATGGAACTAAATCAGCATTAAAGTGGAAATCTAGAGAATAACCCGCGAAAAGCAAAAAACGGTAAATATTAAAGTAAAAAAGCTACTTTAGTAAGTCGTAAATGTCCTTCAAATAAAAAGCTTGCTTTTAGAAAATCTATGCCAAGAGCCTTAAAGAGCAACTGACGAATATAAAGTTTTTATTTGGAGCCGCAGCCGAAATATGTTGAACCGGAAGTATCCGTACAATTAGTTCAACCTAAATAGTTAGACCTTAAGATTTTCTCAAAGTTTTCACTTTTCGATTAAAAATTCTACAATAACATAATAATTTCCTTTGGATACCTTCAATTTAGCGAGAAATGTTTTCGTGTTTCATTCTTTGGCTCCTAAAAGAGCGATCTAGGCAAACATTAAATACTGCTCGCTTGGGGTACTTGAGAAATGAACTAAATTTTGAACGATGAGCGGAAAGAAATTAATGCGTCAAGAAATTTGGAGCCTTTGAAGCGGCGTTAAAAGTTTTTTCCCTTTTAAAAACCACATCGGCATTTTTCATACTATTTTCTCCATTGTGTTGCTAATACAATGTATTTGAGAGATACGCCGCAAAGTGTTTTGCTTATATGGAGGCAGGTGGAAATAATAGTTAACGTCCACCGATTTCGCTGAAACTTTACACGTGCACTAATTTGTCTATATAGAAAATTGTGAAATTTGGTAATTGCCACACCCGCCACTCTTTTAGGGGCAAACATTCAATTTTATCCGATTTCGATGAAATTTAATTTGTGCACTTTCTTATATTAGAACAAGTAAGAAAGTCTAAATACCCGGCGCAAGTATTAAATATATGTTTTNGATGAAATTAAGTCGAGCATAATTTTAACAGATTCCATTGATATTATTTCGACGATAAATATGCCCCAATAAGTTTCGAGAGGTAAAACAATGAAAGTCTTTAATACATGGTGTAAGAGATTTGAATTACTTAAACACTTTTTTGCGACTTTCGAAAAATTTTCAGCGGTAACCGTGTGTACTAGTCCTCGACGTGAGTAATGAAACGTGCTAGTCGTCCACGGTAATTTGAGATGTGCTACTCTTCGTTGGGAGCGACGATATGTCTGTATGTATTTAGTAAATATTTATACAGTTTGATACATGTGTATGTATGTAAGTATACAATGTGTACATACGTCAGGTGTACACACATATGTACGTACAAATAAGTATAGAATAATATTGAAATGTATGTTAATTTGAACAAGTGTATATTAAAATCTACCATATAGGAGTATGGAACTAAATCAGCATTAAAGTGGAAATCTAGAGAATAACCCGCGAAAAGCAAAAAACGGTAAATATTAAAGTAAAAAAGCTACTTTAGTAAGTTGTAAATGTCCTTCAAATAAAAAGCTTGCTTTTAGAAAATCTATGCCAAGAGCCTTAAAGAGCAACTGGCGAATACAAAGTTTTTATTTGGAGCCGCAGCCGAAATATGTTGAACCGGAAGTATCCGTACAATTAACCTTAAGATTTTCTCACAGTTTTCACTTTTCGATTCAAAATTCTACAATAACATAATAATTTTATTTGGATAGCTACACTTAAATTTAACGAGAAATGTTTTCGTGTATCATGTGAATTCTTTGGCTCCTAAAGAGCGATCCTTTTTGTGGGCTACTATTAAATACTGTTCATTTGGGGTACTTGAGAAATGAACTAAATTTTGAACGATGAGCGGAGAGAAATTAATGCGTCATGAAAAGAGGTTTAATTTTTAGTAGATAATCAGGGCGTCAAGAAATTTGGAGCCTTTGAATTGGCGTTAAAAGTTTTTTGGTTTTTAAAACCCACATCGGTCTTTTTCATACTATTTTCTCCATTGTGTTGCTAATACAATGTATTTGAGAGATACGCCGCAAAGTGTTTTGCTTATATGGAGGCAGGTGGAAATAATAGTTAACGTCCACCGATTTCGCTGAAACTTTACACGTGCACTAAATTGTCTAAGAAATTAAAAATTGTGAAATTCGGTAATTGCCACACCCGCCACTCTTTTAGGCGGAAACATTAAATTTTATCCGATTTCGATGAAATTTAATTTGTGCACTTTCTTTTATTAGAAAAACCTAAATATAAAATATGAGGAAGATGGGGATCACTATAATGTCTAAAACTCGTAAAAAATGTGATGGAATTCCGGTTAGTTTTTGTTTCTTGATTTCCTACTCTCATAAAACAAAGGGTTGACTGAAAAATTACACAGGTGTAAATATTCTTCTTTCTCCCAATGTTTGGTGTGATTTTTCAATTGTTCGAAAAATTCCTTTCGTGAAATTACGCAAAACGGTGTTGAAAATCGAACAATAACCACGCCCACATCCCATATAACGGTAATTTAGAGAATTACGAAATCTTCGATAAATCAGTAAATACAGAAGCTAATTTATTGAAAAGTGATAATTGCAATAACTCTTTGCGGCAAAATACGTTTATGATAAAATTTTGGAAAATGGGCGTGCCACCGCCTACTTATGATCACATATATGTNACAGACAGACATGGCTTAATCGATTTCTTTTTTCATCCTGATCATTTATGTATACATTTGTCTATATCTATCTCGATTCGTTTTGGCTGTTACAAACAACCGTTATGTGAACAAAATTAATATACCCTTGTGCACAAGTGCGCTCGGGTATAAAAACCTAAATATAAAATATGAGGAAGATGGGGATCACTATAATGTCTAAAACTCGTAGAAAATGTGATGGAATTCCGGTTAGTTTTTGTTTCTTGCTTTCCTACTCTCATAAAACAAAGGGTTGACTTAAAAATTACACAGGTGTAAATATTCTTCTTTCTCCCAATGTTTGGTGTGATTTTTCAATTGTTCGAAAAATTCCTTTCGTGAAATTACGCAAAAAGGTGTTGAAAATCGAACAATAACCACGCCCACATCCCATATAACGGTAATTTAGAGAAATACGAAATCTTCGATAAATCAGTAAATACAGAAGCTAATTTATTGAAAAGTGATAATTGCAATAATTCTTTGCGGCAAAATACGTTTATGATAAAATTTTGGAAAATGGGCGTGCCACCGCCTACTTATGATCACATATATGTATGTATGTATCTCGGTAACCGTTCTACCAATTTGTATCAAACTCGGTATGGTTATTGTGCTTGTCACATAAAAGCAAAACGTCGAAAACGTCAAAATTATTGAAATCGGACTAAAATTACGGTCACTTTTCATATAACAGTAAATTTCATAAATGCTTGAAACTTCAATATTTCGAAATTTAAGGACGCTAATTTACTCAAACTTGATACAAACAACAATCCCTTGAAAAGAAGTAACATTATTTGGAATTTTGGAAAATAGGCGTGACACCGCCCGCATTTGACAATATAAGTTTATCCCATTATGTCTAACTGAATGTTCTATCGAAGATGCTTAAAATAAAACGAAAACCAACACTGCAAAAATGACTAGCTCAAGTCAATATTTTTCAAATAAGTCATTGATAAGATATAGATAGAATGTTAGAAACGGGATGTAGTTCCTTATGTTTTGACCACCACTTTAAAAAATACTTCTGCTCTTTCAAATAACATGCGGAACTTTTCGGGAAGAAGATTTTTAAAATACTCTCAGCCTACTAAATTTATAAAAATCCCATTTACCCGCTGCTATTTTTCAAGTATTGATATAAGGCCGTAGGTGTGTTGAGGGCCAAAGCCTACAAAAAAAAAAAAATAAATAAAAATTGTCCCGCTATATGACGCGTGAGCAAAGAAAGTCTTTGGTGAGTTTATTTATTAGCTTAAGATATTCGTAAAAAAAGCAATGAATTGCGAATACAAAGCTGTTCAAACAAACCATCTCAGTTTCACTATAAAAGCGGGGTGAAAAACCTTCATTCGGTGTGATCCACATTAAACCACTCACTGAAAGTAAGAAGCTAATTCATCGGCTTAAGGACACATAACAATCTTTTTACTTAAACATATTCCTTTTTTCATTTTGATCTTACAGCCAAAATGTTAAAGTTCTTCGTATTCTTTGCCATTTGCGTTGCCTTGGCCTCGGCTAATCTGATACGCGTCCCAGTCTACAAGAATGCCAATCATAGCAAGAGTTTCGAATCGGTGAAAAATCAAGCAATTTTCTTGAGCACCAAATATGGTATCAGCTTTGCTACAAACACTGTTGCCGAGGAATTGACCAATGATTACAACATGGCATACTATGGCAAAATCACCATTGGCACACCGGCACAAGAATTCGTGGTACTTTTCGATACCGGTTCCTCAAATCTGTGGATACCATCATCCACCTGCCCCCGCAGGAACATAGCTTGTCAAAAACACAATAAATATAAGGCGCGCGCTTCCAGGACGCATGTGGCTATTGGTGAAAGTTTCTCCATCGAATATGGCTCTGGTAGTTTATCTGGTTATCTGTCAGAGGACACAGTGAGAGTATCTGGTCTAACCATACGAAATCAAGTATTTGCTGAAGCCACCAACGAGCCCAGCTCTACTTTTGTAAATTCGAATTTCGATGGTATTTTTGGCTTGGCCTACGAAGATATCGCCAGCGACAATGTTGTGCCACCTTTCTACAACATTTGGTCTCAAGGTCTGGTGAGCAAGAATGTATTCTCTTTCTACTTGGCACGCGATACTAGTTCCAGCCAAGGTGGTGAATTGATCTTAGGCGGCTCCGATTCCAGCTACTACAAAGGATCACTCACCTACGTGCCGGTCTCCGAGCAAGGCTATTGGCAATTTAGCTTGGGCAGAGCCACCCTTGGTGGTAAGACCCTCTGCGGTAACCGTTGCCAAGCCATCGCTGACACAGGCACCTCGCTCATTATTGCTCCCTTAAGTGCCTACAATAAATTCGCTAACATTGTTAATAGCGACAGCGCGGGTTACGTCGATTGCTCGCTCATCAGCTCTCTGGGTGACTTGGAATTTGTTATAAGTGGTAAGAGTTTCGCTGTGCCAGCATCACAATACATTATTCAGGCGGATTCACGGACTTGCTACTCTGCCATCAGCTACATTGGAACTGATTTCTGGATTTTGGGTGATATTTTCCTTGGTCTCTACTATTCCGAATTCGATATGGGCAACAATCGTATTGGTTTCGCACCAGTCGCCTAATTGCGCGCAAATACATTTTCTCGTTGGCAGTTCATATTTTTTTCTCTAAGAATAAACTTTTTACGAGTACTCGTATATGCAACAAATAAGAGTTTACTAATTTGTGTTGGTTTAATTTTGTATCCTAAAGTCACGTTACGCTTTAAGTGAAACTAGTATCGCCCCGTTGTCGAAATTCGACCACTTCACTTTTTTCACACACTTTTTCATTTTGCCAGGGAAGTGTTTTAGGTCCACCAGCATCTGTTAATCGTCTAGCTCGCTTACACATAATGTTTGGTGGAGTAATATACATTCTGTTAAATAATTTAAAAATTCATAGATGGTGAAACCAAATCGGGCACCTACCGGAAAATAATACCTTTCGAACAAAAGAGGAATCATCCAAATTGGTTGAGAAACATAGGAGCAGCAGGGAGGAATAGATTTGTATGGGATTTCGTTAGCGTATTAATATATAGATAGTAGATGATGAAACCAAAGCAGGCATTCATAGGCTTATACAGAAATTGGAATAACTCGGCTCTGGAGCCACCTATCGGGTCCATTTTTTGCAGGTGTATTTCTCTTGATGTTAGTAATACGTATTTTGAATTTGAAGCAAATCGGACCATAAATGAAGTTTTTCGGAATAACTCCACTCCTACTCCACCTACTGAAAAAACAAACAAAATGCGCACCTCCCCTTTGAAATACCTTTCGAACAAAAGAAAAATCATTCAAATCGGTTGAGAAACATAGGAGCAGTAGGGAGGAATAGATTTGTATGGGATTTCGTTAGCGTATTAATATGTAGATTAAAAAGTGAGAGGGGCATTGAACTGAATCAATATAAAAGTGGGAGCTTAGAGAATAACCCGCGAAAACCAAAAAATCGGTAAATATTAAAGTAAACAAGCTACTTTGGTAATTCGCAAATGTGTTCTAAATAAAAAGCTTGCTTTTTGAAAGCCGGCTCCAAGAGCTTTAAAGGGCAGTTGGCAAAAGATGCCATGGTGTAGATCTCGCGCTTTTGTTTAGGGGCACAACCAAAATAGGATCAGCCTAAGAAATTTTGCTTAAAGTTTTCACTTTTCGATTAAAAATCTACAGTTAAGTTAGGTTAGGTGGCAGCCCCATATGTCAGGGACTCACTTAGACAATTAGGAGATTGTCCTTTACAATACCACATGCTGTCCGGCACCCGATGCTTAATCGAAAAAATTCCTCGATCCTATTATGTAATTACGATACTGATCTTTAAGCACCAGAGCTCCTCGGGACTATTAAAAAGAGCCAAAGCACTTCAACCTTAGCTTCGCAAACGCTAGGCACTTAAGAAGGTAGTGTCGATCAGTAGTGTGGTGTACTATCACCTCATCATCTTCCGGACAACTGTGATATACAGCATCAGTCAATAAGTTCAGCCTTATTGCGTGAATACCGATTGGTCAGTGACACGTCAAAATTCCCGTCAAGAGTGACAGCCCCCTGTCTACCGACAATCAGAATGACCTTGCATGTCCTAGTTTTCACTTAGCGCTCACTGAGTTGACATGAGGCTCATCTTTCGAAGTGTGCAAAAACATATGATCAATGGTTCACCCAGCCGCCCTCTATCCGGCGATAACATTTCAAGATCACCTTCCAGTGAGTTCCACCAACTTAGGGCGCCATAAAACATAATAGGTCTCGTAGAGCGAGGATACAGCTTTAGGCAAAACACACTACCTCGTTCCAATAGCTCACATACAGCAGTATAAGGTCACTGATGCCCTCCTTGCCTCTTCTCGAAATTTGGGCTCCACGACAATTTTTTGTCAAGGACCAAACCCAAGTATTTGATCTTGTCAGATAGCTTTATATTTTCTATGGAATAAGATTAAAACTAAGATTTTAATTAAGATTAAGATAAATCGCTTAAGATTCAGATTAAAGTTGATCTAAAGTTGAGATTGGGATTAAGATTAATATTAAGATTTAGATGACGATTGAAACTAAGATTATGATTAAGATTAATATTAAGATCGAGATAAAGATTAATATTAAAATTAAGATTAGATTAAGATAAGATTAAGATTAAGGTCAAGATTAAGATTAAGATTTAGGTTAAGATTAATGTTAAGGCTAAGATTACGATTAGGATTAAGGTTAAGATTGAGACTAAGATGGAGATTAGATTAAGATGAGATTAAGATAAAGATTAAAATTAAGCATACGATTAAGACTTAGTTTATGACTAAGCTAAAGATTAGGATTGAGTATATGATTAAGATTAAGCTAGAAATTAAGATTAAGATAAAGATTAAAATTAAGCATACGATTAAGACTTAGTTTATGACTAAAGATTAGGATTAAGTATATGATTAAGATTAAGCTAGAAATTAAGATTAAGATAAAGATAATAATGAAGTTAATAATAAAGATGAAGATTAATTTGTAAATTAAGATTAAACTTGAGATTGAGATTGAGATTAAAATTAAGATAATTGCTCCCGATTGTGTAGAAAAGTACTCGTACATAAAATATGGTGAGGTTTATGGGTAATAGAAAGAATAAATTTCACTTCAGTCTTGCGTGAAATGCACACGCAGCCTTTTGTTTTGGTATATTAGATATTAAAAGTAAAAAAATTTTTAAGTCAACAGAAAATCCTATCGTTACCTAAGGGGGAAAGGTGCCAAGTCCATATTTTGAAATTGTTCAGGAGATACGAAAAATCAATGTAGTTATGTATTACTTTCCATTCTGCGTCAAAAACTAAATTAAAAAAAATGGACTTGACACCTTTTCACCTTTAGGTAGCGATATGCCAGGATACTTATGCAAGTGTTTCTTTGAAAAGCGGCGCCTAGCTTTTCTCAGTGTCTTTTTTGTTTACAAACCTATATACATATTTGTAAAAGGTATTTTTCTGTCAAATTAAATGAGTGGGGAAAGCTCATAAAGATGCAAAAATTAATACTTTTTAATAGGGTTGCCAACCTCTTAAAATTTTTTGGACTTAAATATATATTGACTCAATTGTTCAGAGAATGAAAGGCATTTGAATGCAGTCTTCAACAGAAGTAATAATTTTGAAGAGGGTTGCCAACTATGTAAAAATGTATATCTTTATATTTGTATAAAACAAAGTTGCTTACGTAATACCGAGCATAGCTCTAAAATGGATTGTCCTACATATGTGAGCTGTCTTTTTGTTGTGTTTGTCTCTTACCAAGGAAAATTAAAAAAAAAACGGATTCTCCAAAAATTTTGTACTCGAAATTTTTTATTTCCTTAATTTTGATCGTTATACATATTACAATTAAAATAGTTCCCAGGTTCAAAATTGTATCACTGCTAAACAGTTATGTTGGCTAGATTCGGTTAGATTGTGTTGCAAATTATAACCGATTCCATTTATAGGTGCCGGACATGAAAAACGTATGATGGAATTTTGTTTAAAAATACAAAATCAACCTTATCATGAGTTTAATTTTGCGCGAACAGATTCACTTTTCGTTTCACTACGGGCGGATGAACAAATTTCGGGCGAAACTCGCGACAAAACTGAATGAGAAAATCTGGCGCGTACATTTCTTTTGCGAATATGGTTCGATTGCTTCGAAGGTAATTTGAATATTTCGACATTTTACATTTAGTATTCGTAAACCATTCGCCGATCAGAAAATGAAACATTGGCTCGCGAAACTGCAACTCGTTGACAACTCTGACATCGAGATCGATCAGTGTTGTGCGACTAACTGTGCTATGAAACGTCAAACCATTACAAAATTGCAAGAACTTCGTCACGGACACAAAGCTTTGGTTAGGTTATTTAAAATGGCAATGGAAGTTATGCCTTCTGATGACCACAAAACCATAAAAGCAGATAAGTGTGCCACTGGAAGTCTTTAAGTGAATAATTGGTGAAAGTGTTCAGTCAAATATTAAATTTGGGCGAGACGAAGGTCGCCGGGTAGCGTACCCTAGCGGAGCTTTTACGTATAGTCTCGAAAGTTGATTATTGTTGAAAGTTTTTTGCTCTCCATACTTGTACTCTTCCACATAAAGTTTTTTAATATTTAGAAAAAAATACGTTGTTTTCGTATTCCACTCTCTTATTTCTTGAGTGTTGATATAGGGCCGTGAGCGGGTTAAGTACACACTGTTAAGCGCTGTGATCCATCAGAAAAGAATGGCTTGGTGAGTTTATTTGTTAGCTTAAGATAAGCTGCTCTCGAAGAAATTATGTATTATAAGTTTTTTGCTCTTCTATACAACTCTTTCACATACATTTGTACATACTTATCTAAATTTTGGCAATATTCGGAGAGGAAACTACTGAGCTGAGTGGTTAGAGGATCGTGCTACCGCTCCGTATGACTTGGGTTCGATTCCTAGTCCGTGAAACTTTTAAATTAGAAAGAGTTTTTGTTTTTTTTTAACCATTTACCGGTCGGGGATGGTGTAAAATTGTAATTCTCTTAATTTCTTGTTAGAACATCAGTACGCACACCGAAATGGGAGCACAAGCTATGCCAAACACCTAGCAAAAGTGTAAGCGCTAAAATACTAAATATTATTATTTACCAAGTAACATTTTGGCTCTTCTCTTTTTCAAGTACGGATAATGAATTGCGAAGACAAAGCTGTTCAAACACAGTATTTTAGTTTGACTATAAAAACAGCGCGCAAAACCTTCATGCGGTTTGATCCATATTATAGCATTTACTGATATGTAAGTAAGAACTTAACACATTTTATATAGCTTCACCACACTTATACAAATACTTTTTCAAACTTTTTCTTTTTTTTCTATTCAACAGCCAAAATGTTCAAGTTCTTCACGTTCTTTACCATTTGTATTGCCTTAGCCTCCGCCAATCTGATACACGTCCCAGTCTACAAGCATGCCAATCATAGCAGGAGTATAAAATCACTGAAAAATTAAATCTATTTTTTGAGCTACAAATATGGCACCAGATACGCTGCAAACACTGCTTCCGAGGAATTGACCAATGATTACAATTTGGCATACTATGGCAAAATCACCATTGGCACACCGGCCCAAGAGTTCATGGTGCTTTTCGATACAGGTTCCTCAACCTTGTGGGTACCATCATCCAACTGTTCGGATAGCAACGAAGCCTGTCAAAAACACAACAAATATAATTCGAGCGCTTCCAGCACTTATGTGGCTAATGACGAAAAATTCTTCATCCAATACTGCACAGGTAGTTTATCCGGTTACCTGTCAGTGGATACAGTGAGAATAGCTGGACTCACGATTCAAAATCAAGTATTTGCTCAGGCTACTAACGAGCTCGGCCCCAACTTCATTCAGTCGAAATTCGATGGCATTTTTGGCTTGGCCCACAAAACTCTCGCAAGAGGCGGCGTTGTGCCACCTTTCTACAACATTTGGTCACAAGGTCTGGTGAGCAAGAATGTATTCTCTTTCTACTTGGCACGCAACACCAGCTCCATCCAAGGTGGTAAAATGATCTTAGGCGGCTCCGATTCCAGCTACTACCACGGATCACTCACCTACGTGCCAGTCTCTAAGCAGGGCTATTGGCAATTCAGTTTAGGTGGAGTCACCCTTGCTGGCAAAAGCCTTTGCGGTTACGGTTGCCAGGCCATCGCCGACACAGGCACCTCGCAAATTATTGCTCCCCTAGGTGCCTACAAAAAATTTGCTAGCATTGTTAGACCCAACAACAAGGGTCTGGTCGATTGCGCGCTCATCGGCACTCTGGGTGACATGGAATTCCTTATAGGCGGTAAAACTTTCCCCTTGCCAGCGTCGCAGTACATTCTTGAGGAGAACGGTTATTGCTACTCTGCTATCAGTTATATTGGAACTGATTACTGGATCTTGGGTGATATCTTTATTGGCCTCTACTACACTGAATTCGATATCGGCAAAAATCGTATTGGTTTCGCGCCTGTCGCCTAATTGCGAATACATTTTCTTGTAGGAAATTAAAATTTTTCTCTATGAATAAACCTTTGGTAAGCAAAATAGTTATAATTTTTATTTGTTTTAATTTTATATCCTTTAGTCACGGTTTGGTTTTCAGGAAGTGGTTTTACATAGCAAATATTTACGTTAAACTAATTTAAAGCAAAAACAACTACTTGAAGCACTGCCCTTTTTTGCCAGAGACCTGCAGTAAGAATTAACGTTAGATGTTATTGATCCTTAAACTCCTAACTGTTTTATATTTTTTAACAAAAAGGCACTTAGATGTTTGAATGTTATAACTACGAAATGGTTAAGCAGAGATTTTCAAAAGTTTCACTAGTTGTGAACAATGAGTGGACCCAAGGTATTTAATCTTCCAGCTATTTCGCGTAGATTGGATAATCAGGGCGCATATGCTGCGATGACTTTATCTCATCGAATAACATGCCGCTGTAACAAAATGGGCTTTAAATGATGTTGAGCCTTACCACATGGATACCAAATGAACAATTGAAACATTTTAGTAGGGTTGCCACCTCTTTAAAAGTCAAATTCATTATAATTTATAAGTTAAATTTAACTTTTTAATACGGACGAAAAGGGCAGTGGGTTTAAGCAACTATGTAGCAAAAGTATTTTTAAGGAGCGTTGCCACCTGTGACAAATTTAAATGCAATTCAATTAATACGTTAAAAAAAATTTAAATACGGATGTCAAACAAAGGAGGATGTGAAATTAAAGCGGTTTAAGAAAACATAACTTTGAAAACATTTTAATAGAGGGTTGCCACCTGAAAAAAAGCCTAATTCAGTTTAATTTATAAGTTAAATTCAACTTTTTAAATCGGAAATCAAAGGCAGCAGGTTTAAGGAACTACACAGCAAAAGTATTTTTAAGGAGTGTTGCCACCTGAGACAAATTCAAATTCAATTCAATTAATACGTTGAAAAAAAATTAAAATACGGATGTGAAACAAAGGAGGATGTGTAATTAACGCCGTTTAAGAAACATAACTTTGAAAACATTTTAATAGAGGGTTGCCACCTGTTTAAAAGTCAAACTCAGTTTAATTTATAAGTTAAATTCAACTTTTTAATACGGACATCAAAAGCAGCAGGCTCAAGCAACTATGTAGCAAAAGTATTTTCATGGAGCGTTGCCACCTGTGTAAAACTCAATTTCAATTCAATTAATACGCTGAATAAAATATTAAAATATGGATGTCAAACAAAGGAGGATGTGAAATTAAAGCGGTTTAAGAAAACATAACTTTGAAAACATTTTAATAGAGGGTTGCCACCTGTAAAAAAGCCACATTCATTTTAATTTAAAAGTTAAATTAAATTATTTAATACGGATGACAAAGATTTAAGGAGCTCCATAACAAAATTTTTTATTTTTTTTATTTATGTATAGCATCTAGTACCTCCCTGAGTGTCACATTTGACCTTTTCGTTCGTCTTGGTGCGACACTACATGCAATTTTTTTATGATTAATATATTCGAAAAACATTTTGGTTCAATTTTCATTTCAAATCAAATTCGCTCGGTACTCAATGTGTTAAAATGTACTCAATGAAGCGCATTAAAACAAAATAAATGTATTTTATTTTGTGCATATCTTATCACCCGCTACCCCACT
>NW_016171497.1:0-14356 GCF_001687245.7 Rhagoletis zephyria
ACTCCCATATAAAATACAGCTTCATCTTTGATCATATTTAAAAAAAAAATTTTTAATCATCCTATTATACGTACATGCATACGTTTATACTCGTGAAAAGGCCAAAAAATTGCCTGCGCAAATCTTAGATCTTTTTTGCACTTTACTCTGCCTGCTGCTGTTTGTTTTGATTTTTTTTTGTTAGTTTCTTTTGCCTTTCCGTTACTTTGATGCGTTGAGTTTACATTGGCAGCTTTGATGGATTATAAATCGATTGAATATGTTCGATGCGTCATGTAGGATGTTGTTTTTTTGGGAGCAAAATTAAAAATTCTCACAAAAGAAAAACATAAAAAATTCCTTTTCCGCTATGCTAGTTACTTTTACTTTGCTAATACAAAAGCGACATTTTGAGTTATTATTTTTAAATTTTATTTTCTATTTTTGAATAAAAAACACCAAATTCGATCTAAATTGAATATGAGCGAAATGTCAAAACACATTGTATGCCATTTTCTACTTTTTCCAAAAGTTGTGCAAGCAATAACGAATTAAAATGTATGAAAAGTTGCCACAAAAACTGTTAAGCCATTGAGCAAGCAGGCATTGATGTAAAGCTCAAAATGAAATTGGAGAATATGAATTAAAACAAAAAAACAAAAAACATACATACTGCAAAAGTATTGCATTAGATTGTATGCCAGCTTTGGCTTTTAGTTTACTTTTTGTTTGAACTCAAACATGGATGAAATTGTTTCAAATTCAGCTGGCATTGTTTATATTTCATTAATGTCACCCGGGACGGATGAGTTACATATTTTGTACGTAATCATAGTTTAAGCTGGATTTTGTGGCAGCAGTGGCAGAGCAGAGGATTTATGCAAATACACACATGAGTAGTTAAGCTTTAGTTGAGCAAAACTTTGTGTGTTGTTACTTGCATACATAAATACAAAACAGTACATGTTTACGTAAAACTTACGTGTATATATTTATATATATTATATTAATTTTTTTAGCTTTCGTAGATATGTATATATATGTATGTACTTATGCTACCAGACTAATAGCGAATTTATGTATGTTAGGCGGTTAGGCGCAAAGCGAATTGCAGTGTCTAAAAAATCAATTAAACGGAATTTCGCTGATAATTGTTTTGTATACATATGTATGTACATACGTCGTGCCTGTGTCGATGTGGTACGCAAAAAAGTTTGTAGTTTCCATGCCCTTTAATTTGAAATTTTAATTTGAACGGATTATGGTTTAGTAAAATATTGCTCCAGCTATGCACAAAAAGCATTATTGTTTTGTTTACTATTTAATTTTTGGGTTTATTAAGTCGCTGAAAAGTTACTTTTAAAGGCTATGCATAGCTTAAGGCTTAAAAAATGTCTTTACTTGATAAACCTTGTACATTTTAATTCTTTTTTTTACTTGTAAAAAGTACTAAAAGTACGAATTTCAAATTTACGTTCGTAGCTATTCGGATTCAGTGCAGGCAGTTTGTGATAGCCCTGCATAAATTATTGCAATACTTGACATTTTACACCACCGAAAATAGCCTGAAGGTGTATATATTCTTATCTTCAATGCTTTCTTTTAATTCCATTGTGTGCGCATTTTTAACATTTTTTTTTGTTTATTTAAAGTCACTGTTTTTTCATTTGTCAGCTGTAAGGTGAAGGTTATGTGCAATTTTATCGACAAAAATCTTCACAAGTCTTTCATGGCTACTGATTGCTGTAAAATAAATGCACTTTATCGCCTAAAAATAGACGCTAAGCAGCCATGAATATGCATTTTGAAAGAAGATTGTGGATATAACAAATAAAACATTGTAGAAAGCGCGAAATATGTCAGCGGAGGAAGTATTTAATGAAAAAAGGTTAAAGTAAACTGTATAAATGTAAGAATGCTTTAGCTTTGTCGGCCTTGTTAAATTCCTGAAATACCACAATATGTAGCTCACCAAAAAAAACAGAAACAAATGAGAAAAAAAAGAACAACAGTAACTGAGCAAGACAACAAAATACACTCTTACGAATGTGAAAAGGCTTAACGTTTTTGTTTTTGTGTTTTTGCTCTGTCTTTGTTGTCTGCCCATCGGCTATGCTACTACTCGTTTATGTTTTGCAACCTTTCGTTTGCCCCCTTCTTCGTTGCGCTTTTTTACCAACTATTTGCTCGTTGCTTTTACATACATTTTGTATTCATGTAGGTCCTTAAGCGTTTTAGCTCCAGTGCCCCTCGTATGGCTTATGAAAACAAATTTTAGCGCACATCTAAATGCATACATACATACATAAATGGCATATCTATACTTATATATATGTATGTAAGTACTTGCGCACTTGTATGTACATATATGGCAACGGTTATGTACTTGCTAAACTAGAGCTACAATTGAGTACATGCGAAAGTCGACTGTCTGACTGTGTACATATCCATATATATGTTTTATGCAGTTAGTGGGCCATCGCCATGTTACAGGCAGAATGTCTACACAGAGAAGCTGCGGCGAAAGGCGCTTAACTCAGTTTAGTAGCTGGCAGTATAAGTACGCGCTCTACTGCACACACAAATGCATGCGCACACGATGAGACTCATACATGCGCAGATATTACATACTACATACATAGATACATGTCTCACAGAGTGCTGTCAATCAGTGGTCGTTGAAATGGTTTCCTATCAACTTTTATGACAGGAATGTATGTGGATGTGCATGTGCTCATGTACGTATTCATGCAGGAAGGAAATACATACATATATATATATATATATGATAGGCTTAGATATCTACTTTTACTTTACTGCTAAAGGCTACAATATTCGTATATTTTTTTAGTTGGTCGGCCTGCCGCAGTAAATGCTCGTTCAACATACAAACATACATACATATATTAGCGCACACAAGGGGTGGGTTTTGGGGTTCAAACCCCCCCTAAAGCTAATAACCTGAAATACAAACTGTATCCCAAAGCAAGCTCTCAAGAAAAATCACAAGAAATATTTTTTATTATAAAGCACTTTGCTTTTGCTGTAAATTTTCTTGAAGATATAAATATACGAGAATTTTTTTCTTGAGAGATGCAAATTGATTTAAGAAATTTTAATAGAAGAAAATTCCTATTCCATTTCTTGTGCGCCATTTTATATGAATTTTTCGTTTTTTTTTGAGAGCTCTTAAAAGTTTAACTGCGAATGAAACCTAAAAATATGCAATGCATACTCACTTACTGAGCCTAAAAGAGTTTACAACTGATATGTCCTTAACAAGGATTCGAAGATTTAATTTGCCCACTTCGAATTCGTTCCACCAAAATTGCCTACATAACAAAAATTCAAGTTCATTTAATTTTCTCGGTATTCGAAATATTAAAAAAATTAGGCAATCGTAAAAAATCACCATCTCATTCGAAAACCAGAAACCAGATATCGAGGAAAATGAACATTAAAACTCTTTTTTTTAATTTTTTTATTACTTTTGCAAGTTGAGCGCATCTTGTGTTTATAGAACTTTATATTAAACAAGTAATTTCAAATTACGGGAAGACCCTTGAGGTACCATCTTTCCGATAAAAAAAAAGAATTATTGAAATCGGTTCACGTGGTCCAAAGTTATGCGTTAGCATACTATTCCGACGAATTGATAACCTACCCCTTTTTCGAAGTCGGTTACAAATGTTTGAGTTTTTTGCTAATTTTTTGTAAATAAATGCAATTTATGAAACTTCAAAAAGTTTATTTATTTATTACACACTGTACATAAAACTTGCATAAATGTACTTTAATGATCATTTCATCTGAAGCGAATTTTCAGAAGTATAAACCCCTCCCAAAATATATTCCTGGTTGCGCCCTGCATACATAAGTATATAGAAATTAATGTATGGTTCGCTTTGGCCGACAACTAAGCATGTACTAAAAGTAGGTAATAATAGTTTTATGCTAACGCAAATTTTTCAAAAAAGACAAACAAAAACAAAAAGTAGAAAAATAAAAGTAAAATAATTTTCAAAGCGAAAGTTAAAGTATTCGAAATAGTTTATTGGTCTACACATTGGCTACTAAATACATGCTGCATGATAACTAGGACAAGCAAAATATTTAAGGAAGTATGGTCCTAGCTGATTGTTGGAGTTTCCGTAGTGTGTAATGAAATTAAGCAAAGCGTAATTATGTTTGAAAAAAGTTTAAACCTGCTGAGCGTACTTTTAATAGTCGCTAGAAGAGCGGAAGTAGGGCCGGTAGCGCACAGTGGGACGTCGCCATATACATAAGCATTTGTGGTGTATGCTGCTAAATTCGCTGACATTTCGCATACATGCTATTTTGAAAGATACTAATAAACTAAACTTTTTATTGATTTGTCGAAAAATAAACAAATGTAACACAAATTAAATTAAAAACCGCTTTGCCTTCAGCTCCAAAACGTAGCTACAGCAATTCGAAAGCTTTGCCCCGCTCCGAAACGGCTTCGTTCGGCTTGACTCAGCTTGCTGTGTGTACGTACAGTTAGGAATGAAGGAGTGTGGAAAATGTTTGCATTGCCACAAAGCCTATATCTGCAACATTGCCAAAATCGGTTCCTATTTACTTCCACGACGAATAAAAAATGGCGTGCAAATATTAAATAAAAATATATTTTAATAAAGTTTGGTGTTATCCGCATGCAATGGCGTATGAGTTATTGTTCGGCATCAAAATTCGTTGCTTATTAAAATTTTAAATTTTTTGGAAAATCAAATTTTATTTCGCGCGATAGAATTTGAGTAATTAGTACATTCTAGACGTTTAAGAATATCTTCAACTCAAATCAAGCCATTAAAAAAGTTAGGCAGATATTACGATTGGGCTGTTTTTAGGATCATTTTTTATGAACGCGAACTCTTCTGAAACTTTGCACAACAAACCTTCTTTCGCAAAACAAAATGGAAAATACATAACTTGATAAAAAAAAATATTAGTTAAACATATGCAGGTACATGGTTTTAGTAAAAAATATAAAATACCAAAATAAATCAGGCTACTCAACAAAAAAACAAAAAAACCGTATGTACGAATGATCAATTAGTGCGCCTAAAAGTATGCAATAACCAACAATACATTAGTGCAATTTTCAACTACAGTAGAGTGTACTTTGTTGAAAGCAAAAAATGTTGACTTATTTTAATTCCATAAGCTGCATAACGTTCTTAATTTCCCAAAGCTTAAGTTTTTAAATTAAAAAAAAATAATAATTTAACTTGATTTTCTGTCTGACATCGTTACTTAGATATGTATGAAAGTTAGAATTAATAAAAAAAAAGTATTATATCAGTTTTCAATTCTCATTGTGTCTGATTTGTATGCTATTTATTCAAAAGGTCCTAATATATTACTTTGCTTTCTACACAGAAGGACTAATCATCTTTCGAACAAACCCAGTGACTCGCATATCCGCGGCAACTTTCAACATTTTTAGCTTTCAAAACAACCACTGATGCTTCAAACATTATTATCGCTTGCATTGAAAATGACGTTGCTTTAATTTCTGCCTGGTCATAAGACGATAAAGGCTTACTGTAGCATGTAAATTAAGAGCGCGTGTGTTTAAAACCGCAAAGCGGTAGTAAAATTTGCCCAAAACTCTCACTTAAGACAAATTTTGCTGCGTAGCCTTACTGATTACTTAGTATTGAAAGTTTCCTTTATTAGGTATTTGTGTATGTGTTTCAAGGTAGCGAACTAATTTTTTTAGAATTCCCCGATTTTAGCATTGAAATTCCCCGATTTTGCCTGAAATTTCTTCAAATTCCCCACCCATAGATATCTCCTTATTTACAAAAAAATATGAAATTTGAAATATTGCTGGTCTTTCTGTTTATTGTTTTCTTCTAATGTTATTCATCTATATATTCATAAACCAAACTTTTATAATGTTAGTTAACAAAAAGTCATAAAAAAATGTGCATATAATATTTACAAACATACAGTGGTCGTAAAAATTTTAGTTGCACCAAATCTTTTTTTTTAGTTATTTTTTGAAAATAAATTATAGTGAATTTTTTAACAAAAACCGTATCCAATTTTCAAACTTTGGGCAATATTAAAAAAAAAATTCAACAAATTATCGTAAAAATGTTAAGCATTTTAATTAAATTTTCTAGAAAGATTTTGGATATGCAATGCGGGGAATTCCCTACAAGCTGGCTTCCCTGATGTGTTTATATAATTTGAATATAATAAATAAACATTAAGACCCTATTTCGGATGGCCTATTTAAGCAGGGATTGTCGATTAACTTCAAAAATTAATTATCAGATCACACATATATTAAATCGGCACTTAAATGGCCAAGATTGTAGCATATAGATAAGAAAAAGCAACAGCGTTGCCACTTCATTAGCATATTGAAATAAAGTTGATCTGAAACTTAACGAAAGGTAAAATGCATTTAAATAACAATCCAAAATTAAACATAAGTGCCGTTTGAATACTCATCTGAAATTTGCCCTTACGATTTGCTTGGCTAATTGGGAAGCAGAGTTTAGGAAAAGAATTTGAAGTGCTTTTACACATATGAATGTAAACACACACACATAGACAAAAAATAGGGAATTTGCGTAAAATCTAAACTCTTTGGAATAAATTGTAGCAAAATTTTAAGAGTAGTTATATACTTGTGAGTGAGATTTTTTTTTGCTCTTGAAGTTAAAGGAGAAACTGCTAATTTCATTTCTAGCGAGAAGATTGTAGTTAGTGAAGTGAGTAGTAGTTTGAGGTAAGCATATGTAATTTCGAAACCAAAAACCAAGTCAACTACAGGTGCATAAATTAAGACAAACTTTCGACAGCCTACCATTTTGCTTGCCTACTTTCCGGCGTAATTTGTTAATTCGGCAATTTCTTTGCATTACGTGCATACAAAACGAAGAAAACAAAACAGAAGACACATTAAGAGTTCTGAATTTAACAGCACCCTTTGCCACATTTGCCACTTTTACGATTTCGCAATTGCTTGACACACGGAAAGTTTGTTTATCAAACAAATTTACTGCCAGAGTTGGAGTGAGGTGTAGTAGTAATGTATGTACATTTGCACTTCAATACATATACGTAAAGTGTGTGCCGTTAAACGCAAGAAGTTCAAATGGCGTTGGCACTTCTCGATTAAGCAGTGATTTTTGACAGCCGCGCAGTTTTTGACACATAATTAAGTTTGTTTGGCTGCATACCTACTTGCGGTGGGTGGAAAAATAAATGTGGTTGCCGCGCTTCAACTGATTTGGTGGCTGAAACGCCTTAAGGTACGCTGCGCCTTCGCGCTTTTACTAATAATTTATTTATTTAGCCTTCAAAGTCATGAATTTTGATTGGATTTCTCTGGGTTTCTTCTGATTTGGATTGAGATTGATGCCCAGAAGGAAGAAATTCAAGTTACATAACTTGGAAACATATGCGGCTAAATAAATTAATAGGAATTTTTTCTTCGTTCACTGCCTTAAAAGCCTTGCGCCGCAGTAAATTAATGACTACAGCTGCGGGCGAAAATACTTAGATTTTCTACAGCAAAGTTACTTAAACCTTTTGCTCTATGAGGTTGGTTATAGGCAATTTAATTTCCGTATATATTAAAATAAAATCAACTAGCTTAAGTAACCGAAATTGATGTAATCGCATATTTTCTTGCTTAATTGCGAAATTTGCGCTGTGGATTTAACTTTCTCAACTCAGTGCAATTTTGGAATATATTGAGTAGTAAGAGTTTACTCCCAGGATATCTAACTCTTCCTGATTTTATTTCCGCTCTTTGTTAGTTGCTTTTTACTTGTTATCGACCCTTCGATAATTTAATTTAAATCTGATTCTCTTTTTTCACCGTTTGGCGGGGAATCATAAAAACCAATCGCGTGAGGCATATTTTGAGTGCGAATCTTCCAACTCGTTTCTCCAAAAAGTATAGTATTCTTTTAGGGTGAGATAAAAATAACAGCTAGGTAGCAGAACTCGAGCATTCTTCTAGGGGTCTTTAAAAACGTATACAATAGAAAAACCGCTCAAAGGAAAATTTGTTTAAAAAGAGGGTTAAGTTTGTTATATATGAGCCGGTTTTCGGTAATAAATGGCGGTACCATATAATAATTTCTTTACAGGCAGATCGAATCTGGACGGAAGCCCAATAAAAAGGTGGCCTTGCAGGAGAGCACTTTTTGTATCGTACATTAAGCTCTTAAGCTTTGGAGTTAAGACACAAAAAATAGGCGCATGTGAGTTGGGATAGTTTTCAGTTTTGGGATAGCGCTCAGTTAGTACGAAGTTAGAATCGTTTATCGAGTTAAGATTGTCTTACTAACGACATTCAACACTATTTTCTCTGTATTAATTAAATTAAACTGTAAATTAGTGAACTGTTATTGAACTACAAATTTTCAAAACAAAGAATAAATATCCTTACCCAAGGGTGAAAAGGTCCGAAGTCCATTTTTTGAAATTGTTCAGGAGAGACGTAAAATCGATCTAGTTTCGCATTATCTGTTATTCTGCTTCAAAAACAAAATTTTGGCAAAAAGGGGCTGCCACCTTTAGTTAGTTTAGTGCTACTTCATCTTAATTATGTTTTTGCATCTAATTATTTTTGTAGCTTTATTTTTATAGTTGCTATAATTTCATAGCTTTCATTACAATTACTTCCATAACCATTTACATTACCATTATCATTAGCTTTTCCATTACCATCACCATTGCCATTACCATTTTCATTACCATTACCATTACCAATACCATTACCGATAATAGGTATAATTTAATTTAATATCCATTGCTATTGCTATTATCTTTACCCATCTCGTAACCATAATCATATATATTATCATTACCACTACCATTACCATTTATCATTACCATTATCATTTATCACTACCATTACCATTCACCATTTAACATTTACCCTCTAACATCACAATTACCATTATCATTACCAATCCCATCTACTATTACCGTTTACTATTTACCATTTCCGTCAAGCATTGCCATTACTTTTACCATTACCATTACTCAACATTGTCATTACCATTTGCCAAAGGTAGATAGATATAAGGTAATTGAATTAGTTTTTGAAGCTGTTCAATGTGATAAACGATTGTAATATAAGACTAAGGTTCGGCATGAAAAATAAAAATAATTATAAATAAATATTACGTAATTTTTTTACCGCAGCTGATAGATATTTATTAGCTCCTGGGATGCACTTACATTTAAGCATTTTTCGCCTACTGAGCGCTTATAAGCTAGCTTATAGGATCCTCTTAAATTTCAGCTGTAAGCGCTTTGTGTGCGCGGCCCTTAAGTATCCACACACAGTTTTTTTTAATTATTTTACCGAAAATCAATCACAATAACTAAGAAGCTAGCTAGAACACTGAAATCATCTGGGAGCATCACGTAGTGTATTGTTTTATGCAATAATTTGGGATGACTTTATTTTTCCATTTCCAAATTCTTAAATTATTTCAGCGAGATTTCTTTCTTTAAATTTTATGTATTCCAGAATATAAAGCCTTTATCTTTTTCTGATTTCAAATGCGATTATATCGGTTTTACACTTATAAGTCAATTAATAAAAAAAAAATATTTCAAGTATTCCACCGCTGCAAACAAAGCAGGTAACGAATTAATTTTGTCCCAAAGTATTCATTTGAAAATATACATACTGGTACATAGGCGCTGCTTTCTCAATTGCTGTTCTTCTTTGTCACTCTTGAGACTCAAATTAAGTTGACGCTGAAAGGAAAATAATCCGTTGATGCACATACACTACAAATATTTTTTTTTTTACAAAAATACGTAATACGATTAACAAGTGCAGGATTTCAAAAACAAATGAAAGCACAAGTCCTGCGTAAATTTAATATCGTATATAAACACAAACAACAAAAAATGTCTGATATACCATTTGGATCTTAAGCAAGCGCCTAAAAATAGGTAAGTATTCATAAACTTTCTCAATTTGTTTTTGCAATCGCTCACGTTATGAGTTTGTAAACTTTTAAGTTGATTGCTTTAATTTATAATTTGTTTACGCAAATTTTTTGGCAAATTTTCACACGTGTTCGCAATGCGCTGCACAAAAAACACAGTGCAATTAAAGCAATTGCTTCTTGTTGTATACTTTTAGGCTTGAGTTTTCAGCAGCAAAATTATATAGTGAAACAGCACAAAATGCTTTGATACACACAAAATAGAACAAAAAAAGATTTTAACGAAAGATAAAACATTTGAGTAACAAGCTACTAAAAAAAAATAAATAAATTCAATAAAAATCGCAATTCATCGAAAACGCCTACGCGTTAGTGCTGCCTCGAGTGCAATTTGTTTTCGTGGCCAACAATTCAAAAAAAAAAAAAAAACAATTAGCGATTGGTTTCGGTCGCTTGGTTCTGAACCATTGCCTCTGTGCTTGTTTGTAGTCGCTTGTGTGTGTGTGTGCGCGCGTACGTGAGTCGATCAGCTGTGGCTTGTGGCGTAAAATGCCGCTGTTGGCCACCACATTATTATGATGGAGACATTCATTGTCCTTGGGCTATGTTTCATTCTATACGAAGCACTGGATTTCTTTCAAGGATGCATGCATAGTACATCACCCAATTCAACCGATCAAATCGAAGCGTATCGCCGCCAACTGGACGAGCAGCGACAGCAGCAGCAACAAGAGCAGTTCATCGCCAATTTAACGCCGCTCTTGGGCGCCCAACTGTTGGCTGCCACCTCCAACATTTCACTCTCGCCCAGCGAATCCTCAGCGAGCATCATAAGTGAACAGCTGCGCGCACAACAACAACGCGAACAGCTCGAACAGCTACGTAGCAGCAGTAGCGTGCGCAGTGAACGTAGCAATAGCGATAACTCAGCTAGCACGCCAGCGCTCCACAGCAGCGGTTTGGGTAGCACTTTTGGTTCAGCGGCTGGTAGTGGCAGCTTAAGCGCGGCTAGCGCAAGCGTTGGTAGTGTCGGCAGCAGTGGTGGTGCTGCCTTTCGGCCCGCCTATCGTAGCGTCTACGAGTCACAAGAGTTGTACGCTACCTCATCGCTGCCGCGCGACTACTACTTCCTGCAACAGCAGCAGCAGAAGAACAAACATTCGGCGCGTTCACTTTTCTCGAAATTTGGTGCCTCCAATTCGGATAATCGCATTTTTCCCGAAACAGCTTCGGTGCTGGGCGTGCCTGCGGGTGTGATTACCCAACAGCCAGTCGCGAGCGTAAATCACTTTGATTGCTTACCGCCCACGGCGACACCTGCTTCGCCTCTGGCAGTAGACTTAAAGCGCGCCATATTGAGTAAGAATAATTATAATAGCAAAAACAAAAACAATAAAAACGCAACAAACAACGAAAAGAAACGCACAGGGGGTGTGGAAAGTGTGCAGGTGCATGGTTTGGCGGTAATAGCCAGTCCATCGCGTGATCCACCCAACCCTGCACGTGCTATCGAACGAGAGAAGCCACGAAATCGTATTGCCTCAGCTGCCAACGTTACCGCGAGCGCGTTGCGTAGGCACGAAAGTGACGCCAGTTCATCGGATTGTGAATCGGACTCGAGTGGTGAGTCATCTGACTCCTCGGCATCCGCATCGGCCGGTTCCGCGTCGCTAGCCTCGTGCGGTGAGGACAGTGATCCTGGGCTAGGCGAAGAACGTGAATTCGGTCTATCAAATTCGTGTTCGTCGTCGCATGCGGACTTTCGGGAAATCGAATGTGAACGTTTGAGACGCAAGTGCGTGAGTGTGAAACGCATCTACAGTATATCGGAGAAGTTTTGAAGTCAAAGTGAGAGAAATGTGTCACGAAACGGTAAATGACTGCTTTAGAGCAAAGAGTTTGAAGTTGTAAAAAAAGGTTTGCCTGTCATCTGTTAAGAAAAATTTAAAAAATAAAGTGGAAAATGTTAAGAACAAAGATAGCAAGACAGTTGAAAAAAATCATGTATTTGCGCTTGTAGTTAAAGAGTTCCTCAATTGAATGTTTCACAATACATAACTTGTACAACAAGTAGATAGTTTGCTCATTTTAAAACCGCTTCTTTTCACTTCACCTTGCATATTCACAGAGTTCTCCTATGAAGCATATTGAAACATGAGTATTAGCACTTTGATTTTTCAAATTATTTTAAATCACATTCATCATTTTTCACACAAAGCTAATGCAATAAATTCACATATTTTCATATTCTACTCGCTCATTCATATAACGCATATTACTCATAGCTTAGTATTTTTCACTATATTGCATAATTGACATCTAAATCTTTAACGGTCATACAAAGTCCGGCTGTACAATCTTAATTAAGGTATCGTGATAATTTTTTTTTGCTAAAGAGTTGAAGTAAGTAAAACATTAACTACACATACTAAATATTCGAATTGCTTTTTCCTACTTATCCTACAGCCAATTAAACAGTGCACCGTAGAAGTCTTTATATGAAGACTTACAGGGCAATTATGGCAACTGTCTTTCAACTCACCACAGTCATTCGAGGGAAAAAAGTCCTTCATAAGACAATTAATTGTCAATTATGGTAACTAGCTTGAAAGCTTTATTCTGTCTTTCAAAAGACTTATTGAAATATCCGCTAAGCACTTTTCTGCTTGTCAANTAACTGTCTTTCAACTCACCACAGTCATTCGAGGGACAAAAGTCCTTCATAAGACAATTAATTGTCAATTATGGTAACTAGCTTGAAAGCTTTATTCTACCTTTCAAAAGACTTATTGAAATATCCGCTAAGCACTTTTCTGCTTGTCAAACTTTCTTAAAATTAAATGAATTTAAAGGATATAAATTTTTCTTTTGAAACAAAAAAGCTAAACATTAAAAGAAAATTAAAATAAAAAAGAAAAAGAAATTTAAATAACAAAATAAGTTTCAAAAAATTAATTAAATTAAAAACAAAATCTAAAGAAAATTATATTAAGAAGAAAAAAGAATTATTAAATAAGTTCCTAGAAATTAAGTGAAATTGAAAAATAGTTTCTTTTTAATATAATAAAGTCTATAACTAAAAAAAATTAATTAGAAAAAAAACTTTATTAAAAAATGGAAGACAAAAAGGAATTCCCGAAAATTAAATAAAATATAAAGGAAATTGTTTGTAAAAATAGAAATTAAAAAAAAAACCTAAATTTAAAGAATAAATAAAAAATTTCTAAATTAAAAAGGAGTTACTAAAAAATTAAATGCAATGAAAAACATGTTTTTATTTTTAAAATAATAAAATCTAAAGATTAAAAAAGATAAAACTGTCAAATTGGGAAAAAGAAAAAATCAGCTATCCACTAAAAATAAAAAAAAAATATTAATAATCTTTTTAAAACAATAAAATATGAAAATTAAATTGAAAAAAAAACATTATTTATTTAAAATATATAAATAAATAAAGTTGCTAAAAATTATAAGAATTCAAAAAAATTATCCTCTTATTTTTAAAATAGTAAACATATGCATTAAAGTGGTCCAGGATTTTTCCGGCATTAAAATTCCAACTTAATTTTTTTGGACCACTCTAATATGCATTCTAAAAATAAATAAAACATAATTAAAAACAAAAAATTTAAATTTAACAAAAGAGAAAATTTATAAAACAGATTTCGGAAAAATTAGTGTTAATTTTTAAAACAGTGAAGTCTGAAAATTTAGATAAAAAGGAAAAAACATAATTAATTAGAACAAAATATTTATTGGTTGATTTTTCTGACAAGGTGGTAAGATGATTTATTTTGGAACTAATTTTCGTCATGCCTTGTCAAGCTTGGTTTGCAGACACAGATAAAAAATAAATCAACAAAATATTAATTAAAAAACGAAAAAAATGTAAAAAAGCTCCAAAAAATTAAATTAAATAAAAAAATATGTTTCTTTTTATGAAAAGGAAAAAATAAATTTAAAGAAGTTTTGAAAAATCAGATAAAATTAAACAAAATATTTTTATTTTTAAAATATAATAAAAAAATAATAAAAAAAATAAATACAAGTAATTTTTAAGCAAAGCAGAAAACCGACTTCAATTCTCATAAATTAAAAAAATCAAAAATTGAAAAATTAAAAAAAAAGTTTTTTGTAAACAAAAAATATAAAACTTAAATTAAAAAATTTGATTAAAAATAAAAGAAAGAAATAATTTTTTTTAAATACTAAATAGAATAAATAACATATTTGCCCTTCTAAATCACTAAAAACTAAAAAATAACATTCAAAAAGAAAAACAATATAAAATGAGAAAAGCAAATAAGCCTTTAAAAATTTAATAAACTTAAAAAAATTACATATTATTATTCTTTTTAGAAGAATAATATTTAAAAATTATAGAATATTAATTGAAAAATCAAAAAAAAAAA
>NW_016171498.1:0-14354 GCF_001687245.7 Rhagoletis zephyria
CTTCATCTTCATCTTCATCTTCATCTTCATCTTACCACTCTTAATCATATTCCTTACATAACATATAATATAAAATACAAATCTTTTCATAAAATTTTCCAAAGCATTCTGCTTTCTAGCTTCGCGCAAATTACCTTATTTAGAACTTTTTATTGTTGTTGCAGCCACTGCTTATAAGCGTACTGATAATTGCCGCGAGTTTAGTTCCAATCATCATTTGTCTGCCATGTTCATAATGCTTAAATTACCGTCTACATAAGCTTCTATGCCTACCGATATATACTCACTAACTCTGTTCAGCTAGATTCTGTTTTCTTCCAGAAACACACACAAACACACATAATACTTAATATTTGTCCGTCAATAAGCTTTTCTGCTAATACGCGTACGGTAATGCCACCATTCTGTGATGTTGCTATTATTGCTGCCACTGTTGTTGAGCCACCTTGTCTATGCGGTCCATTGTCCATTTTCCCTGCTATCGCTTGAATGCGTTTTATGCCATCAAGTGAAATTGAATTAATTATTGGTGTTTAATTGATTGGACGAAATTGTTCGTTTTCTGCCATTTTGTGGGTTAATAGAGCATAAGCGTCTATTGCGGGCAGTTGCTCTTGCTGCAGCTGTATTTCCTGCTAACTTCTGCACTCACACTGCAGCAGATGATGTCGATGATGTCGATGACTATGATGATTGCGATGCTTGCTCTGTATATTACAGTGGAAAATCAAATTTTGCGAAATTGCCAGGAGCGAAAGTGGTGCAAGTCGTTGTTATGTAATTATGCTTTAAGTAATAGTTTTTTGTTAAACAAATGTATAATACCAAATATTTTTGGTGGCTTTTAACTGGGAAAATAATGAGATACCGCCCCGCTACAGAGACGAGGATTATGTATAGGGTAAGAAAGTAACTTATATATCCATTCTCAAGGTTTCACATGTAAAAAAGTAAAGTCGGAATTCATATGCTCTCACCACTATGATTCTTCTATACCGAAAAAAGTATGTCACTATCTTTTTATTTTGAAATAAAAAAATAATAGAAAATGGGTAGAGGTCGCTCAAACTCTAAAAATTTTTCATGTATTTTATATCAAGAAAAAACAATTTTTCGTCGAAATGGTATAAAGTTCTTAAAAATCAATATTTTTCGATCGTTAGTATTGTTAAATAAAATGCTTAAATAAATAATTGGGTATTGGTATGGAAAGTTTCCTGAAGAGAACCAGAGTTTTCCGATCGAAAAATTTCTACGAAAAGTTTTTTCCCATATAAAATACATGGAAAACTTTGAGCGCTTTGAGCGACCTCTAGGGACAGAACGATACTTATAAATACAAGAAGATACCCGATACTTTTCGTAACATTGGTATCAATACTTTTGAACCGAGCACTGAGTAGGTATCGGAAGAAAGCACTTTCATCGAAACCCGATTCATTGACAATTTTATTCTCGAACTTTTATCTTTCAATCGAATTTTTATTGTGAACAGTTAAAATTCTTTGGCAGTTTAATTGCCAATGAAATGAAAATCGAACAATGAAAGACCTATGATAGGCTAGCTTAAAGCGAAAAGTTGCTAAATCCACTTTTTGTGAAAACTCATACTTGGATATAGGTTGCAAGGTAAATTAAAAACGCAACGTCTCCAAAGGNCGCAAAATTCTGGAAGGAAATGTTTTTTCGAAAATGCAGGCGTCCATATCTATTATATATCTACTTTGCAATTATTCTTGAACTAAGCCTTTTGTCTGAGATTGATAAACTTATTTTACTTTATGCAGCTAAAAATAAAATGTGTTCATATGCAGAATAAACTAGTAACTGTATACTTTAACGGTCACAGCTGCAGCAGTGCGCATTCATTCATACATACATACATATGTATATGTATGTATTTATTTAGCACCAACAGCAAACTCACTTAAACAGCGGTTTAGCGCCCTAAAGCAGACCACGAAAAATCAATACTATTGAACTTTAAATTAAGTTTGCACTTAACGACCTGACCGCATATGCATACATATTACCTAGTACTTTCATTTGTATACGCATACATATGTACACATATGTAATATGGAATAATACACATACTCGCATTCGATTCCATATGTGAATTGCCCATATGTGAGTAGCATTCATAATTCAAAGAACTTTTACACTTTTGCGCCAACATTAAAATGTCGCTGTCGCTCTGTGCAGCTACCACCACATTGCTACTACCGCTATTGCCGTCATTGCTTTTATCGCCATTTTGTGCATTTTTTGTTAGTTTTTTTTTTCGAATGCCATAGTTGCTCCAAGTTTTCCTGTGCGCACGTATCCACACCTACATATACATATACATTCATACATATGTACATACATATAAACGTACCTAAATTGTATTTGGGTCAAATGGGGTGCATTTATGCAGAATGCATTTGCGCAATTTCGGTGTTACTGGGTCACTGCAGACAACACAGCTGCAGTGGGCCACAACAATAATAAAAACAGTAGCAGTAGTTACAAAAAACAAAAAACAACAATAATTGCAACATATGTATGGCGCATAGACGACATAAGCAATACTGCTGCACAACTGCTATAACTCACTTATGTTTTCTGCCTCGGGTTGATGTTGTTATTTTGATTGTTGTTGTTGTTGTGGTTGGTGTTGCCACTGCCGTTGCAGTTGCAGTTGCTGTTGCTTTTCCTGCCATAACAATAAATACAAATGCGATTACAACGGTTAAGTGTAACAAACATATGTATGTATGTATGTAAAAAAAACGCCAAAAACAACGACAACTGCAGTAAGATAAACAATGCAATAAAGCAAAAGAATATTAACCAAAAGGGAGTGACATATGTCTATATGTACACATATCCATACATACATATGTATGATGGTAAACACAAACGCAAAGACATACACCTATGTTGATATATTTATGTAAATAAAGCATAAGTGAGTAGTTGAGTAAATAGGCTGGCAGCGGTGGTTTAGCAGGTTGATGCGAAAAGCGAAATCGGAATTAAGGACAGGCGACGACGGAGTGCAACGCAACGACATCGAAAGGTAATAGGGCAGCAAATGTGACAAAAGCAACCACAAAAGTAATGCATGCTACATATGTATGTATACATATGTATGTTGTTTGTAAAATTAGTTGAATGCGTTTTCACAAAGAATTCCCAAATTGGGTGAAGATTGTCCAGCTACAAGCATAATATTCTGTGTTGGCCGTTACAAAATGCTTAGAAAAAGCGAAGTAGGTAATATTTTGATTATATAAATATATATGTATTTACTAAATCACATATCTATGGTACTTTGCAATAACGGCACAACTCTAAATTTCATTTTTTTGAGTTATATCGCGGATTAGGTTTATAAATTACCATATTTTTCTGTGGCAAATCGACATATACTCAGTTGTTATCTATCCGACAGGTGGCGCAGTTATGCCATTTGTCACAAAAACGAAGAAGGCAACCCTTACTACTGATTAGTGGCACATGTCTCACCAAAAACTCTCGATAGGTTCGTGATGCTTCTATGGGAAACAGCGACATATTTCGTACTATGTCGTTGTTCAGTAATACTATTGAGCTATTTTCGTTTATCTATTTACTTAGAAGTTGTTAATTATTTCGTATTTTTTCAGTCCAACCCTTACTAAATCTTTAGAAAAATGTCATAATTTGAAAGCTTACAAATTTTTCCTACAGAATGACTGCAAATAATCCGGAATAAATACGTTCCAAGACACTTTATTGGTAAATTATAAAACACGAAAAATACGACATTTTAAGTTGTGTCGTTATTGCAGAGATTCTATTTACAAGTGATGAAAATAACTCTAATAATTGGACTCTAATAAGCAACTATTGATTGGAAAGCCACGACGTGTTGACGATTTTTAGTAGTTATTATTTTTTAATTAATTTATGTACATATGCACATTTTTATAAAAAAAATTCATTCTCTAGAAAAAAGACCAAATGAAAAAAAAAATGTATTTAAAACATTGTACGAAATTAAAAACATTTCAAAATTTTTTTAATAAAATTTGTTTTTTGAAAAAAAAAAAATGTTAGTCGGCGTAAAACTGTTGCGCGGCAAAATCAAAGCGCACGCCACAAATCGGAGGAGAGGCTCGGCAAAACACTAACGTGCTGTGTAGGCGCCAATCTATCATTAATTTCTGTAATTTACGGTTGATTTTTGATATTTTTTTGTGAACGGACTTGTGATTGATTATTTTTTTTGTAGTCGTTTATGCAAATTTAAACGCTTCTGGTTACATTAATATCAAAAAGAAGTACTTGTAGACCTTGTTATATTCTCCTTTTTTTTGGCTGGTAGTACAAATTTTCAAGATCACCCTATACCATGTCACTGTGAGTGCTTAGAAAACAACATTAACAATATTGAGGTCATCAGGAATGTTCTGGAGAACAAGTTCATGTTATAGTGTGTTGCACACTAAATAATGGTTAAAATTCTAAATTCCCGTTGGGGTATTTTACCATTTTCCATAATTCTGTTCGTAAATAAAAGCCTTTTACATGAAGAAAAAATACGCCCATACGCCATGTTGTACAAATAAGCTCTTTTGAGATTTTATTCTACTTCAGACCACTTTTTTATAGAAACGGTCGCATATTGGGTTGGCTTTGTGATTCGGTATTTTGTTTTGGTGTCTTAGTTTATTTATACAGTTAGTTTATTTATTATCACAACAAAAAATCGGTCCAGATTTTTCCCAGACGAAAAGTGCCTGAACGAGTTCCACATATTAAGAAGTCACTAGGCAGCTGCATTTTTTTGATTACTGGCGTTTTTGTGTTCCCATTCTGGATGAGGATTTGCTTCATCGGAGGTATTTCTAAAAACTTCTCTGTTGTACATCAAAGTTGACTTTACTCATTTACAGCCTTCGTCTTCGATCGAAAACTAACCAACAAGGCACAAGTCATCCTAAAATAACAGACAAATTTGTACAAAATTTTTTTCCTCAAATGCATGAATTTAGCAGCTTTATGGTGGCGCATTTAGTAAATACCCAAACTTTGTTTGCCAACTTTTAATTCGAATGACACCACTATTATCACTAGCAACCATTTGACTTCAATTACTTAAAGTAATTTACGTTTCATAGAAATTTGAAATGTTTTACGAATTAGAAAACAATTTACATATACACGGAGCCAACCGAAAAACTGGGCCCGGTGTAAAAATGTGTTGGCCCCGCCTTAAAGGATTTCCAACGATCTCGCTAATTACTTGTTTAGGAGTTTTGGAAAATAAGTTTTTTTAGCTTTATTTTATGATTTCTTTATTAAAAAACTTCATTTAAAGAGAGAAAGATTTTAGCTTTACCATTGTACAGATAAAATGAGTGGTAAAATAGTTTTTAATTTTTTAAGCAAAATGCATTCTGAAATTTATTTGGAAAATAAGGAAATATAATTAACAAAAATTTATTTCGCGATATTCATATAGTTTAATAAACATAAAAAGTTACTAAAAACTACTTCCTTTCTCCTGTCATCAATTGAAACTATACGATGGGTTGTATGCAAGAAACCCATATTTTATAGATTTTCCCATCTTAAAAATAACGTCGAATAACTTTGAAGACCACTCAAAAATGTCTAGTTAAAAAGTTTAAGGGATGATGGTCGGATGATCTTAAAGTTAATTCAAAATACTGCTGGCACACAAAAAATCTAGTATAAATATACACATATAAATTTGCGAGGATAAAGACTTCGACGTCACCGCTGCGGTTCTATCTCATTTACGAATTTACGCATTGATTTTTCGCGGTGAACATCACCATCAAAAGCGAAAAAATATAAATGCAATGTAACGGTCATACACTTGCACTCAGCGGAAAAGCTTCCCAGCGATTTTCAACAATACAATACTTCTTACGAGCTATTCTGAATTTATGATAGTAATGTTTTAAAAATAATCGTATCTTATAAAAAAAAAATTGTATAAAAGATATTTAAGGAGAAAATAAGAAAAAATTTAGGAAGCAAGATTCTTGTTTTTAAAACAATTTTGGCATAAAAAATAATGAGTTTGCATAGCCAATAGTTTTGCAAGTTTGCCAACCCATAGCTAAAGTTTTCTGTGCCATTTCATTAAACTTTATCAAATAATTTTGAGCATTTAAACTACATATGTACATGAATATCAAATAGTTTCAATTTCATGAAGTTTCATTCGCCTTCAACTTCATACGAAGCTCGTTAATTGGTTAGAAATAGGAATAACTTCGAATAAAGTAGTTGATGTTCAAATGACGCTGCAAATAAACTCCGATAAGCATATAAATCAAAATCAAGAATTGCCATTTAAGCAACAAAGTATATATATGTATGTATGCATGTACATGTAATTATCTGTGTATACTCACACACACTACACTGCGAAGCAATCTTAGCCAAATAAACGGCATTGCGCCAAACACATAAAAACAAATTACAAATTTATACCCTATACAGTGCGTTTATTTTTCCGCGTCATTACGTTTCATTGTCAATAGCGGCAGCGCAAACAAGCGAATAGTTATCGGAAAGAAAGCAGCATAGGAATGCTTTAGGGGAAAATGGAAAACCCAGCACAAAGAAACTGCTGAATGAAGAGGGTCCCTAAATATGTAATTGCATGTAACAAGCATTAGAGGAATGAAAGAAAAAGTTACAAAAATGCCCACAGCTATAAATGAAAGAAAGAATTATGTGAGCGTATAAAATTGAATAAAACCACGCTTAGCAGGATGCGCTTGTATGGGACCATAACAATAATATTACAACACAAAACATGGATGTGATAACAAAAATCTGTCGTGATTGCTGTATATGTACGAACATATACATACATATCGCCAGCTTAGAGTGAAAAGTTGTTAAGTCCTTTTTAAAAAATTTTACAGGAGAAAATAAAAGTTCTTAGATCTATTTTCTGCAAGTATTTCACAAAATTTTTAACGCAAAAATTTTGCGTGTTTTAAAGCAAAGCAAAAATCCATAAGAATCAGAGGGATTCGATTATTATTAAAATACTTTGTATTAGATATTTTTTCCTTATCGGATTTTCGGCGCCTTTTTGCACTTAGAAAATATACCTTTCGATAAATATAAATGAAAAATATTAAACAAGTACCTTAATACTTTTCAAAATGGTGCACTTTTAATTCCTCTTGCTTGCTTTATCAAAATATGTGCTTTCAAAATAAGTGGACTTAGCAGCTTTTCACTCTAAGCTATCGATATGTACCTACCAACGTACTTCAGAAGTATGCGCTCTAACATATTGAAAGGTATCTCAAATGCCCCCAAATACCTCTCCAAATACACCCGTTCATATACATCTATTCTATATCTAGCAAGCTATTACCGTAAGGAAGCTTAAGCCCATAAACAAGTAACACATTGCTCTCATACCTTTTGCTATTTGACTGGGTGTATGAAACATACAAAAAAGTAAATAAATGGAGCGTTCCATACCAAACCGGACGAGGTTCACACTTCATGTGTTTGATTGGTTTCAAATTTTTACGGTTGATGCATAAACATAAATAATAAATAGATATGAAATTTGAGCTTGATTAATACGTTTTTAAAAACTTTACAGCTCAGAAACAAAAACAAATCGATTTTATAGTTTTCCAAACATCTAAAAAAATCATGTATACACACATCAAAATTCTCTATTAAAAGAAATATTTAAATTTTTTTTTTTTTAACATAAAAAATTTTTGATAAAAAAATTAGTTTTTAAAAATATACCATCTCAAAAAATAAAAATAAAAAAAATCACAATGGTAGCTCTGAGTGCAAAAACCCGTCAGCATAAAAAATATAAAAAATCAACGCAATTTTGCAGTCGCTTAAACTTGCAATTTGTTATTCTAAAATTTAATGGGCTACAAGACTGCGGACTAATAAAAAATTTGTAAATTTGTATGTATGTATTCATTTTACGCAACTTCGGTATTAAAAAAATTCATAACTCAACTTATTGTAGAGTACATTCCATAATACTGCACTTAAATATTGCGCAATACTCAGAGCTACCATTGTGAATTTTTTAAATTTTTTTCGAGATGGCGTATTTTCAAAAAGTATTTTTTATTTTTTTTTTCAAAACATTTGTATGTGAAAACTTTTTCAAGAAAAAAAGTTTTATATATTTCTTTCATAGAGAATTTTGTGTCTGTGTGTTTTTTTTCAAATTTTTCCTCACCCCGTTCTCGAGATATTTTGGAAACTATTTATTCGATTTGTTTTTGTTTTTGTGCTGTAAAGTTTGTAAAAATGTATTAATCAAGCTCAAATTTCATATTTATTTATTATTTATGTTTATGCATGAACCCTAAAAATTTGAAACAAATCAAACACATGAAGTGTGGACGCCGTCCGTTTTGGTATGGAACGCCCCATATAAATATTGCTTCTACGTACGTAGTATACATTGTCGTACACCGTTATAGCTTGTGCTATTCAGAAAATCATACATAAATTTGTCGTCGTTATATTATTTTATTTTCAATTAGCCGATGGCTATGCTGGCATATATGTATGTACATATGTATGTATGTACTCGTATGCATCTATGTACATACCCTGCAGTAAATCGCGCTAGTTCAGAACTAGCGCAGAACTAGCACTTTAAGAGGCGGTACTGGTTCTCGATATATCCCAACGCAATGTTTTCAACTGTCTCTTTTTACATGGCGATGTCCTACGAAGTGGAAATTGCCCCCCCACTGCAGAACTTTCGAACTAGTTCTACACTGGTTCCATTTTGGACAGTTCTGGGACAATAAGTTTTTCTATGAGAAAAAATTTTAAAACTCAATTATTGGATTATTTTTCTATTCTAAACTGGTTCCATTTTAGACAGATCCATGATAAAAACATAGCAAGGTAGAACCGTTCTCTCAATTTGTCGGCCATGATTTTTTTTTTGAAGTTTGCCAGCATTTTAAAATCATATAAAATTGAAAATAAAAAATTTAAATTGTTCGAAATTGTTGTTGCTTGAGATTGAAAATGAAAATGTGTGTGTGAGTTTGTGAGTAAATTTAAAAATTAAAATGTTTGGAAACGTCAAGAATTTTAAAAGTAACTCTCAGCGGTTCTACCTTACTATATTTTTATCATGGACAGATCTGCGACAATAAGTTTTTTATTTAAAAAAAATCTGATTATTCGATTGTTTGATATTTTTTCGTTTTTTTTGTTCTTTTACAGATTGCATTTTATTAAATTTTTTAAATTTTTTTTTATATTATTTGATCACTTTCACTTCAATTTTTAAGCGGCATTCAACAATTTAAATGTCTTAAATCTGAAAATCACAACTTCCTCTTCCGCGATTTGAACGATATTAGAGTCGGAGATCTTCCCGCTGAGCTATTTTCGTATTGTACGAGAAGTGAGAATTTGTGCGTTTACTTCTCAACAGAGCGCAACTAACACACCGAGTGTTTCAACTGTCCCTCTGTGCAGCCGTTTTGCACTAGTTCAGAGATGGTTCTGAAATGTGTAGAGTGGAACTAGCGCTTTAAGAGACTGTCTCTAAATTTTACTGCAGGGTACTTATGTATGTTTGTATTTATTGTCAGTAAAACGATGAGCTGAAAGTAAACGAAAAGCACATGAACATAAAAGTAAGGCTGGTGGATAACTTCCATATCAGAGTGGGGGGGAAAATGTACTTAGTACAAAAACAAACGATCAAAATAAGTATGAACATAAATGTGTGTATTGTGCATACAAAGAATTTAGATAAAGGGCGTTAGCAATGAATGAAAGCAGCCAGGACAATGTTTTGATCCACAATGTAAAGATATGTATGTATGTATATATAAATGTATTATACTACACATGCATATGTATGCTTGTATGTATGGAGAATAGAAATGGAAATTCAACAACAGCAAGTGGTTGCATTTACGCCAGAGAAATGTAGGGCAGTGAATTGACGTGCTGCTATTAGTTGCGTTTAAATGAGGCATTCAGTGTGTAAAGTGTTGTAGTAATTTAGGAAAACGCAGTAGTATTTTTTATTATTTTTAATGTCACAAAAATTAAATAAATAGGACATCTCTGTTCATCTCTAATAAAACATATTATTTTTTCTCACATATTTTTATAGTATTTCGATGGCTGAGTGGAAGATCGACCTATCTCGGCAGCCGGTTCAAAAACGCCCTATCTCAGAAAACTTTTCAAGAACGCCCTACTTCAGAATTTTATTGAAAAACACTCAATCTCAGAATTTTGCTGAAGAATGCCCTATCTCAGAATTCGGTTCAAAAATGCCCTATCTCAAACAAAAATACATTGAAATTAAGCTGAGATAGGGTGATTTTGAATCGGCAGCTGAGATAGGGCGTTCTTCAACTAAATTCCGAAATAGGGCGTTTTTTCAATCAAATTCTGAAGAAGGGCGTTCTTGAAAAGTTTTCTGAGATAGAACGATGTTGAAAACTTTTCTGAGAGAGGAGATGTTTTCGAACTGGCTACCGAGATAGGTCGGTCTTCCACTCAGCCATCGATTTATTCTTCCTGTCAAACAAATGTTCCGAAATTTCAAGGATAAAATTTTAAAAGGACATTTTCAATACTTACCAGTCCTTTTGCACCAAAAACTTGAACCTACTGAAGTTCTACAGCATTTCCTCTTTAATTTAATACCCATACTTCTTCTCTATCACATTTCTCTGAATTTTTTAAATCATATTTGAGTTACGAACGTCAGAGTAAAAATTTGAAAGCGCTATTTTCCTATATTTGGCCCATGGTTTCGTGAATATATTGACAATTGTGTTCAAAATTTACTATCGCGCGGTGTTATATGTATATTGAGCTAGACATTTATAAAAAATATTAATTATTAATTAGAAAAAGAAACATAGACAATACTGGTCAAGAAAAGAAGTTTCTATTATTGCCATCAGTGCAAATTACAAATTCCGTAAATCCCGTGATTATTTGCCAAGATTTCCAAGATTTTTGAGACCTGAAAAAGTCAATAAAAACTAACCCTACTAGGAAGCTGAAATGACTTAACATCATAAATATTAGCTGAAAAAACTAGGCTCTTTTGCTGTCTAAATTTGGTACCACGGCTGCGTAAATTTAGCAATATGACCCGCTAACATAAGGTTGTGAAGAAGCTATCCAAGCTAGATACTTAAAATAATTATATTTCATATCTATCTTCTTTCTTAATAAAGTTACTCCCTTTGAGAATTGTAATTTTTTTCATAAAATAATTATTTATTTTTTTTAATCAAAAGCATTCAAATTCCGCTTAATTTTTTAAGGCAGGTAATTCGTATCAGACCAATTTCGGTATGACGCACGCCATAGTCGAAAGGATTGCGCAGTGGGCTGCTATTTATTAGGTTCTGAATTCAATGTCAAGTCTTCGCACTTTTCTTATTTCTTACCTTGTAACTTATAAAGCAAAAAAATCTATAATGGATTCTATTAAATTATTATTTTCGCACTAGGTATAAAAAGAAAAGATTTTTGAAGAATAACCTCAGAAATACGCATCTATATATGTATGTTTGTAATTTAAATTTCTCTATTAGTTAGCTTCTACTTTGGGCAAAATTATTTGTGCAAGTTTAAAGCAGCTAATTAAGTTGGCGCCCTGAAAATTTTCCACAGCCTTGAATATCACTTGGCAATCAGTAGCTCAGAGCAACTAAGAAGCCGGTCTAACCTTCGCAACCACAACAAACAGAAAAGTAATTTGTCAACTCAGCAAATCTCTATAAATTTAGTAATGCAATATGAAAACTCTTTTGCAGTGCCTTTATTTACTTAAAAATTATTAATTTCGTTATTTTCCCATGATTAAAACCACTACCACCGTAATTTCGAAGCACCATAATGCCCATTGTTTGTCATGCTAATGGCATTACGAGCAACGCACAGCAGCGGCAGTAGCAGCAACAGCTTTAATTACAACGCTGTCGTGAATTTTAATGAATCACGCTGTGAAATCTCGGCTGAATTAAATCGGATACCAATTTATTAGCATAAATCAGCCATAACCCAAATAAAGAGTTTGGACGACAAACACGCCAACAAGCCAAGCACGCCAGCTCGCCAGCTCGCCAGCCGCCAGTGCAAATTCACGGTCCCGCAGCTGGTAGTTTGTTAGCAGCAATTTTCATTATTATTATTTTAGTTTTTTTGCTATTCTACAAACTATTAATAAACTAGTGTCTGCACAAATTCACGTGCATACATACATACGTATGCCATAGAATCGTGAATATGTACTGCTTAGTATTTGCCACTCAACTTCAAACAATGCTATAGAGTGTGTAAATTTATGAATGTTGGCACAGGACACACAATATGACACAAATACAGTGGTAATCATGGTGGTTATGGAAAATGGTGCCGTGCCGCCAACATTGACGCTGGCACACACATATCCACACACACACACGAACTTTAGCTGTAAAAGCATTGAAAGCGCCCGAATGTAGGCAAATGTCAGAGTTAGAACAATAGAAAACATTGTGGCAAAACAATGACATAGAAGTAAAATGTGAGAGCGGGAGTGAGCAAAAGAAAAATCTATTCTAATTTTATGTGGAATATGAAATTTTTAATTTAAGCCACTGCCAACCGACTGCCACTGAATGCACACATAAACCGAACTTAAATACGCAAATCTACTACGAGTGTGTGAATGTGTGTGTGCGTGGTGCATGAATGCGAATACACTTTCGTTTAGTTGCAAAATGAAAATTGAGCGTTGAAAGTGTGAACATGACTGGCAGGACAAACGCGCATTCAAACGCACAAACACACACACAATCACATTTGTATGCAATTTTATAAATTTTCGTGTGAGTATGTGGATTAAAATTTAGTGCAGTACAAATGCGGATACGTAACACCATTTTGTATTTGTCTACATGCATACATACATACATGCTTTATGTACCATAGGCCATGCAGTGTATGTACACTCACATGCACTTGCATAGGGACAAAGCCTGCTTTTTCGCTTTTATTCTGGGTTGTTTTTCTTTCATTTAATTTCCATAATTTTTCAATTTTATCAGTGTTCACTCTCTAAAAAAAGTCATATACCCTGCAAACCAAAGTTCCCGAAATCTTAAGGAAATCGTTAGGAGTATCTCATTTCTGTAAAGATTTTTTTACGAATTTTCAAAGAAAGAAATTTCTGTATGAAAAATAAAGAAAATTCTGTAAAAATTCTAAAAGATATTCTTCACATAGCACCATTATTTTCGTTGCTTCACAGATTTTCTTCCGAAATTTCGTAAAAAAATGAAAGTGTGCGTAATTTATTTCATTTTATAAAATTCGGCCAAAAATCGAATTAAATCTTAACGAATTCTTTAAAATTTCTTTACAATGCAGAATACTCAGAAAAAATGGTTTGCAGGGTAAGCACAATATTTCAAGCATTGTAGTAAATAAAAAAATTCATAAAATATTCTCAAAAATTTTAAAATTGTTCCGTCAGAATATTTCGAATTTTTTTGAGCATGCAGTTTTTTATCCCATTCAATTTTAGTACATTAATGGAAAAAACTGCGGTATAACGCAAAAAATTTTCGAAAGTCAGCGTGAATTTTTAACTACTTACACCTGAATTTAATGGGCTGCAAAACTGCGTACTAAAAAAAATTGCAAAAATTTTGAGAAAAAAGTTTTAAAATTTGATGTAAATCTTATAATGGGAATCTTATAATTTTTTATTTTTTATTTTTTTTTTTTGGTAGAGAAGTTAGCTGTGTTTTAATCGAAAAATAAATAAAATAAAACAAAATAAAATAAAAAGAAAAATAACCCAGAAAAAAGATGAAAAAACATTGCCTCCATTCAAGTGCATCGGAGTGTATACTAGGTTGGTCCAAAGGAATAAAGTAGGAATTTTAATACTCTCACCACTTAGATAGGATTGTTCTATACCGAAAAACAATATACCCCCCTTTTTTATTTTGAAATCAAAAAATATTTAGACGTCGCTCAAAGCGCGCAAAATTTTTGATGTTTTTTATATGGGAAGAAAAACAACTTTTCGTAGAAATGATATAGAATATTTTTCGATCGAAAAACTCTGGTTCTCTTCAGAAGACTTCCATTAATAATACCCAATTGTTTACTTAAATATTCTTTAATAATAAGGATTTTTATGGGTTTTATATAAACAATTGAGTAGGAAGTGAGAGCATTAAAATTCCAACTTTACTTTTTCACATGCATTTTTGGACCACCCTAGTGTATGCTTATACACATATTTATTTCATTTGTATGCAGATATATTGCTCTAACGT
>NW_016171499.1:0-6793 GCF_001687245.7 Rhagoletis zephyria
AATAAAACTTAAAACGTAACCATTATTTTCCGAGCAAAAAATAAAACTCGAAACGTAACGATTATTTTCTGAGTAAAAAATAAAACTCAAAATATAATGATTAAACTTGATTTTTATAAGTAAAAATTAAAAAATAAAAATCAGTGCCGCAAAAGGTACTCCGAGTAATAAGAAATATATTGGTTTACTCCACTGCACGTGGCATTTCTCTTTCCGCGTGATTTTTTGAGTTAAAATTTCAAAGGATAATCGTTATTTGCTGTCCCTGGTTTTGAATGGAGCACGAAATGTTCGCCTTTTATCGAGTACATATGTACATACTTACATCCTTATATACCTTACCTAATATTATAAATCCGAAAGTGAGTTTATTTGCCTGCTACGCTTTCACGCTTTAACTGCTCAACCGATCGTCATGACATTTTGTACACTGCTGTCATTTAGCTTAACTTAAAATATAGTATAAATTTAATCTCGATTAGACAAGGGGCGTGGTACCTCCCATACAAACGGAATTTTTTATACTGCATTTCTCAGGAAATTTTTTTGATAGATTACTGGAACTTGGTATGGAGATATAGAAAACCATTATCTAGTCATGGATGAGGGCTGCCACCTTTTAAAAAAATCAAATTCAACTTCAACTAAAGGAGTTATTTATTTGGAAATCATATTAAAAAATGTATGTAAATTAACTATACGGAAGCTATCTGAAGAATTAAAATATGTTTGCCTAACGGTTGTTAAGAAACCTTTAGTTTGAAAGTTTTGAATAATATTTAAGCCTTTCACAGGGGTTGCCACCTTTTTAAAAATTAAATGCAATTATTTTAAATTAAATATTATGGTAAAAGGCGTGCAATGGTTCTGGCGGTTGATTTATCGGTGGTGATGTGAGATTTACCCCTGCACAATTCAACCCTGGTGTCTCCGAATGAAGTTTTAACTGGCAAATCACATCCATTGGGCCAATAGTAAAGCACAAGAGTTCGATATACTCAGTCGTGCAACAGGTCGATTTAATTTGACATTCACGGCACCTTTTCTAACTTGGCGATTATTCGTAATGACTCCAGCGCCACTTGGAAGCCCTTTTTGGCAAAAGTATTACCTTTACCGCTACCAACACATATTCTCAATACAGTAAAACCCGCTTAAGTACCTCATGAATAATGTCAGCTTTTTGAGGTACTTAGGCGGGTTGGGTTCTTAAAAGAACCCGCTTAAGTACGGGTACTTAAGCGGACATAATTACTGATGTAGTTACATCTTCTTGTTAACTTTCATAAATACTTGATTATCAACATTTAATGAAGTATTTATACATAGTTTATACCCAAAATCGTAGCACTATTTAAACACATGAGCAAGTAAAGAAAAACTTTATTAAAAAAATATGTTGTACAATGGTATGTCCTTTTTACAAGAATTAAATTGTTTAAAAAGTCAAAGTTGGACATATAATTTTGTACCAAATTCGAAATGATTTGGTTTGCCACTTATGTTTATTTATTAATTTTTGAGATTTTTCAATCAATTAAAATACAGTTCATTCTCTAACAAATACCATATAAACCTAAGCCTAAGATTTTGTAGAACATTTAAAAAAGATTCATCAGAACGAAAAACGACACTGAAGATGGCACAACGCCGAAACCGGTTTGTCCCCGAACCAAATTTGACAAGGGATGAGGGAAATTCGTTCCAAAATACATCATACACCCACCCTGTCGGAAAGAACAACAGCAACCCAAAAGGAAAAATTCATCATAATTTCAAACTTTTTTCTCAGAAGTGTTTTTTGAGTATACAGTTTTATAGCCAATTCAATTTGGTGTAATAATGTGCAAGTTTCAAATGGCTAAAAATTACTGTTGCTTTTTTAGAATTTTTTACCGAAGGTGTGTAGCGCTGCTACTGAATTTCAAAATACGTAAATATTTTAAGGAATTTTAAAAGAGCACTTAAAAGGGTTTCCCCTTTCCTAAGTAAAATTCTAAATGGGGCACGAAAAATTTAGGTAATTAGGAGGGTTGGGTAAATAAGCGGGGAGGTTCTTAAGAGAGGGATTTTCTTCAGATTTTATTAAAAAATTCACGTTGTCCAAAAATTTTGGTTACTTATGCGGGTTAGGTACTTAAGCGGGTTTCATTGTATTAGACAAAGTGGATCATAAATGAGATTTTCACTAATAATTCTAGTGCCAACTGGCGGGTTAAATTGTAAAACTACACTACCCGGAGAGCCACTCAAAAATACACAAAAAACTTCGTTAAAATCAGTCCGGGCATTTAGGGGGATTTCACTCACAAACACACATACAGAAGAATTATTTATATATATACGTTTTTACGACGCCACGCCCTCTTTTCAAATAGCCCATTTTCCTCCATGATTATAATAGTGATTTCATATATCGCCGTACCAAATCCTGGTATTCTACCATGAACACTTCCAGAGATATGCAGTATGAAAAAATTGTTTTGTATGGGAGGTGCCACGCCCTCTTAATATATCGAAATTTTTTTAGCATATAACTATTCCTGGGACTTCTGAAGCAGATGTCCGAAATTTCAAAAGAATCGGCTCGGCCGTTTTCGAGATTTGCGAACACATAGAAAACGGCTTTCATAATATGTAGTGTTGTAAAAGATTGGTATGAATCGAAATGATTTTGAATATGTATCACAATATGAGCGTCAGACGAAAGAGGTTTAAAAAAGTTTGCCAACTGTTTAAAAGGTTAAATTCAAACTATTCAATAATTTAAATGAATAATTACAATATGGGTATCAATTGAAATGATTTCAAAGGGATGTAAGAGGTTTCCATCTGTTTAAAATCTCAAATTGAGTTCAGGGGGTAAGTTAATTGAAAAGGAATGACAAGTGAAAAGTTCAAGAAAATTTTAGTTTGAAAATATTTTGAAGATGGTTATACAAATTTTAAACCTCCTGTTTTTTATTTGAGTTTTCTTGAAATTCATTTTATTTAATGTAGCACGTAGAAATTTCGTACACTCAGCGAAGCGGGTGAGGGCGATCTAGTATGCTTATATTTTTCTGTCTTTCAATAAGTCAAAAATGATGACACTTAAAAATAAAAGTCCCTGCCAAAGTGCCTTTGCCTAAGAAAAATTTAAGCGGTTGATAAATAACCCACAGCAGAAAACACAAAAAGATGAGAGATTTTGTGTTTGTGTCAGTGAGAAACACAATAAAAATAAGTGGAGGGGTTTTTTTCTTTGCTAATAACAATTCAAAACAGACATTTAAGACATTACCTAATACATAACTACAATAACACTGTCTTAGCACGTGTAGAGTAAATATTTACAGTGTAGTACAATTTAAATTACTAACAAAATAAATCATCAGCAATTTATGGTAATAGAAATTTACAAACTGATATCGAAATTTACAATCATTATGTAATTCATAGCATTAACTAGTAAATATTTACGATGTATTACTTTGAGCTGCTACATAGAAAATATTAATTGAGATTAATTGAGTGTGAGTAATCGTGATTTCTCTTTTGCCCAAATACGTTATTTGACTGGATGAAAAGAGAATACACGCCCCTGTTATTTACACTCGCTACAATTATAACGTGTTGTCACTTCCTAACCGACGTAAAAAAAGCATGAGGTTATCAATTTGTCGGAATGTATATATACTAGCAGACCCGGCGAAATTCGTCCCGAATAAATTAGTTTTTTATTAAAAAATCTGGTCAAACGTTTTCACCAACAATTCACGTGCGTGTTGGGGTTTGTGGTCGTCAGAAGGCATATCCATTGCCGTCTTAAATAACCTAATGAAAGCGTTATATCCGTGAAGAAGTTCTAGCGGAAAAATGATCCGATTCGATTGAGAATCGTCCTTGCATCTTTATAGAAAAGGTGGTGGCAATTACCAAATCAGAGAACATGATTGGTCCACAGAAATCCAATACACATAGATTTATTTCAGACGAAATATTTACCATAAATGTCTTACAATAGAATTTGTAGGCATTCATCAAGAATTGTCTTTATTCTGTTTAGTCTCCGACCGCAATAGTTCTTGTGGTTGATTTAACGGTGGTAATTTGGCTTTGATTCCTGGTGTCTCCGAATGACTTCACTTGACGATTTTTTCCAATAACGCGACTCCAGTGCCACCTTGCAGCTCTTTTTTTGCAATAGTATTGCCCCTACCGTTACCAATGTGTATATATCTCGAATATGAGCCAAATTGGTTAAAAAATACGATTTTTAGTATGAACTCGATTCCAGTGCCGCCTGGCATTTTAATTTGAGAACAGGAACCCACTCAAACACATACAAAAAAATCAATAAATTCGTTTCGGTCGTTTAGGGGAATTTCACTCACAAACACGCGTACCAAAGAATTATATACAGGGTGGGTCAAATAAGACCTACCAATTTCACGCGGCAGGTCTATAGTTGGCCTAGCAGTGTGCGCAGTCTCTCCATCTTGTTAGGATGCTGCTCTGCCATTGGCCGTACAAAGTTGTCAATCATTGTTCTGTAGAAGCCCCAGAAATCGTTCCGGGCGTTTCATCCTCATTTTCGAATATGGGCCGAAAAAATTTTCGGCCATAACACCGCACCAAACAGTGCATATGGATGGGTGTAACTGGTGCTGTTCCCTTGGATTTTCAGAGCATCACAATCTACAGCAGAGGTGGGCAGCTTCGACAGAGAATTTTTGTAGTGTGCGAGAAATTGATGTCACTGTGTGCGTGCGAACAAGTGCGGTTGAATGAAGCTTTCGCTGCCCTCTAAAGCAGAGCGTGTATGTATACGCGAAATGCGCTTCATCCGACATCAAAACGTTACCTAAAAAATCAATTTGTGTGGCTAATTGTGTAAAACGGTGTAAAACGAATAGCGTGTTGTAGCCGCTGTTGGGAGTCTTGCTGGAAGTATCTATCATGATTTTCCAAGAGATTAACTATAACAAGCAGAAAGAAAATAACAATAATAATAAAAATAAAGAAGTTATACGTGTTCAACATTGGTAGGTGTTATTTGGCCCACCCTGTATGTATTTACAGATAGGTAAAAGTTTCAGTATATTTAGGAGGCGCCATGCCCCTCTTTCCAATAACCCCCACTTCTCTTCATGAGTATGGGATTGATTTCAAATAGATTCATACCAAGTTATAGGACCCCTGCAGTGAAACCCCAAACTAGTCAGGAAAAATACTAGTTTACAAGTAGAATTATACCAATTATACCAGATCTGTTAAATAATGATGAATATTCATAATGATTTATAATTAAAGCATGTTTTTTGGGGTAACCGTTTAATGATTAAATACTGGTATTACCACCTTTTTAATGATTAATAATTAATTACTTAAAAAAATGTTAATTAATTCATTAATTTTAATTACGCCATTATTTTGTTATTTTTGATCATTTCTTACTTTTTGAATTTTTTAATTACACGATTAATATAATTTGATTAATTTCTATTATCAATCAACAAGCCAAACTATATTTTATTCTTATCCAAATCTCAAATTTTAAACATTAATTATTTATAATTTTTAAAGAGAATAGACTGAAATGTGTAAAGTTAATGAATTTAATTTATTTTACTGAAAACTTTTATTTTTATTTCAGTTCACTCAAAAATGAACTAAATTATTCATTTTATTTTTAACTAAAATGTTTTCTTTTGCATATTCAATATTATTGAAAAAGATAAAAATATTATATTTATTGTAGCTGAAACCTTTTAATTTTGATAACATTTAATGAAAAATGCATTTAAATTTATGTTCGAAAGCTTGGAATATTTATGTATTTATTTTTGCTTTTAATTAATACTAAAAAAATTTAACACTAATTATTGGCAAATCTAAGGCTGCTAAATAAAAATGTTTAATATATTAAAGTGTACTTAATTAAAAGTTTTTTACTGTATATTCATGAACTCATTTTATTTTTTGACTCCCAAAGTAGTGGTTTTGGTCCATAATTGGACCAAATTTTTCGGTCTATTTTGAACTAGTATAAGACTGATTTATTTTTGACCGAAATCTGACAATTGCCATCACGTAGGACATCCCCATGTTAAAAATACCAGTTGATTGCAAGGAAAAAAGATAGTTGGCTGACTAGTAGGGCATGTGGTTCATACTAGTTGTGAGGTAGTTTACAACTAATACATTTCACTACAGGGTCTCTACTACAAATGCATCCAAAATACAAGTACGGTATGAAAAATTCGATTTTTACGAGATATGCCGCTCTTCCTTGATATATCGAAATTATTACTGATCGAAAATTTCAAAAAAAATCGGTACAGGCGTTCGCGAGATTACCTCTTAGAAAAAGAACGTACTTCTCTTTGTTTAATTAGTAAATCGTCACTAGACACGAACAAAGGCACGAGCTCTAAAGTTGATCGCCGATTTATCAGCACACGTACCCGAGCAATATAGTTCTTTTTAGTCTTTTTTGGCAACGCGTTTTCACTTATTTGACGACAAATGCCATTGAATTTGACATATACCTTGTTTATACCGACACATAAAGCGCTTTGACCTAGTTCGCTGTGATTTAAAACGGATACATAAACTGAATTTCAAAGCGCGTTGAAATTGAAAAGTGTACTGACTCGAATTAGTTTTCAAATCGGTTTTTTATTTCTCACTTCGGTTAGAAAACAGGTATAAACACATCACTCATTTGACGCGAAGTGAAAATAGGCTGATGCCCGTCTTAAATTTTAATTATTATTAAAATAAATTTGAATTATTGTTCGCTTCTTTT
>NW_016171499.1:7671-14352 GCF_001687245.7 Rhagoletis zephyria
TACCTTGTTTATACCGACACATAAAGCGCTTTGACCTAGTTCGCTGTGATTTAAAACGGATACATAAACTGAATTTCAAAGCGCGTTGAAATTGAAAAGTGTACTGACTCGAATTAGTTTTCAAATCGGTTTTTTATTTCTCACTTCGGTTAGAAAACAGGTATAAACACATCACTCATTTGACGCGAAGTGAAAATAGGCTGATGCCCGTCTTAAATTTTAATTATTATTAAAATAAATTTGAATTATTGTTCGCTTCTTTTCGGTGAAACGTGCAAAGTATTTGTTAAAGAAATATCGAATAATAAACAGCAAGTTTTGTTTACTTTTGAATACGGTTTCAGCGAGTGCGCTATAATGACACAGGTATAAACTCTAGAAAGTAATAGGTGTTCAGTAAAATCGGTTTTTTGTTAATGCGGTTCTTGCGTAGGTATAAACAAGGTAATAGTGAAAATAAGCTTTAAGTTTACGCGTCTTTTTCGCCGGCAAAACCATGGCGCGCCTTTATTCGTGTCTAGTGAAAAATATATAAGTATATATAAATAGCTAATACCCGATTTCTTTGCGGTGCCTTAAAACACCTTGCGAACTGCAAAACAATAATTAAATTCTATTATATGTATGCATGTATATACATATATAATACGTGCACCGAATTTCAAGCAAATCTGACCATTAATAAGATTTTTCGAATAGATCTGTCCCTGGTCCATCTATCAGACAAAATTTTCCTACATGTTAATCCTGACATTAAACTACCTACTTGCCAAACTTCAGCAAATCCGACCATAATTAAGTTTTAATCGAATAGATCAGTCCCTTGCCCACTTACCGGAAAAAAAATCCTATGTGGTAATCTAGGAAAAAAGCTACCCACGCACAGTGGTCTGAATAGAGAATCAAGCGGGACAAAACTGTTTGAATAGGTTCGCGTTGATTGATTTTTATACCACTTTGTATCCACTAGTTACTGATTACAAATCTTCAGTCAGGCTTCAAAAATCTAATATCGCGGATGAGTTTTTCAAAATTCATTGAATTCGCTCGCAACTTGTTACACGGGGGTTTTTCGTAGAGCCTTCGATTTCCCGAGAATGTTCGAGAAGCAATTTTTTCACGAGATTCTCGTGTATCGAAAAACTCGATATACTCGCGATCTTCTCGATTATCAACTTAAGGCAGCGTATTTAATTTAGGGTATTTAAATCCTGAACTGTTGAATTTCTTTCCAGTGCAATACTCGTCGCTCTCCAGAATATCAACCATGTGCATGTTCCTTTCGAGTGAGGTCTGTATTGTCCAACCATATGGAGGAGTTTTACAAATACCAGATTCCAGTGTTCGTCTCCATTTATTACTCTTACTCACTTTCTTTGCTGGAGCCATCAAACGCAAATAATATAAATCCATACATACCCTGTAGGGAAACCCCGAACTGGTGAACGAAATTTATAGTTCCGTACTAAATCTTTACGCCAAAAGCGAACCAGTCGAATAGTAACTAGATCGCCACCAAAAAACAACTATTACTTTTAGAAATCTATATCTAAAATGACGAATTTAGAACTGGATCGAAATTGTAGAGAAAGGGATGCAGAACGAAGTAGATCTCATATGATGAATTTTGAACTAGTTCGGAACTACCGAAAAAGGGATGCAGCGGGGAGCTTGTTTACTTTAAATAGATTTTTACTTGGTGGGTTTTTCGTTCAAATAAGCTTCCAGTCTGCACTTCGCAGATGCCTTTTCATAGTTTGGTAATACAGAACTAAAATTTATGTTACCATTTTAACATTTTTGGGACCTTCAAGAAGCTAACCAATAACAGCGAGCACCTCTGCAAATCAGCTACAGTCAAAGGTATGTAAACGTGTTTTCAAATGCCCAATTTGAAACACATTCATTCAAACATATTTTATTTCAGATTAAAACTAAAAATACTGTTTTCGCCTGTCGATTTTATAACTTGTTCGGAACTATAGAAAACGGGGTTCAAAGCGAACTCGATCCCATCTGTCGAATTTAGGACTGGTTCTGAACTATAGAAAAGGTAATGTAGCGGGGGACAATTTTCAATTCCTATGATATCGCCGAACTAGTAGTGGGTCTAAATGTACTAGAAGCGCGCTAGTTCAGAACCAGAGATTTTCCCCACAGGGTACATACACAGCATATATGTATGTACATCGAACTAAATTCATCTTATACGCACAAAGGTTTTTTTTTGAAAACAGAATATTTAACATTTTCACATGCATACATTTTTTTCTGATTTTGTTTTAATACGTTCGATATGCTTTTACATACGTATTTCTCGATTACTACTCGAAATTGCTCGTAAGAATGGCGATACCCGAGACTGTGTCGAGAACTCGATTTCTCGGGTATCGAAATGCTCGAGAACGTGCGAGCAGAAATCGAAAGTTCTAGTTTTTGGGGTCGCTGATTATGAATCTGACCATCTTACTAATATAAAAATCCCGTGTCATTGTGTTCGTTTACGCTAATCTCCGAAACCGATTAACCGATTTCAATGAAATTTTGTGGGTGTGTATTGTTGGTTCTAACTTAAAAGATAGGATGGTTCTTAACCCGAATTTTTATCTACGTTTCTCGCAACGTACTTTAAAATACCATGTCGCTATGTTCGTTTACTCTAACCACTGAAACTGTCCATATCCGAAGCGGAAGCATTCCAAGGTAGGTAGTATAGCAACAAAATAATGTACTGCCCTGCCCACCTTTAGCTCATACACTTCATTATTTCATTCAATCCTGAAGCAGAAATATTTCAAAGTGTAACAACAAAAATTTTACCATTTGGACACTATCCAATGTTATCCTTTCCCCTGGCTGATGTTTGAACCGTGATCAGAGATAGTTTTTTTTTCAAACGTAGTGAATAATAATAACAATCTTTTGTAAATAGCAGGACTACGTCTGCCCGGGCCTACTAGTGAATTTACAAAATTGAAAATAGCTTATCCAATATGGTGATCAAATTTTTCCTAAATTGATTGAATTCGCTCGAAACTTGTTACTCTTGGGTTTTTGGGTCGGAAATTATGAATCTGACCACGAATTTTTTAAATTAAATTAAAAAAAAAATTGGATTCGCTCGACACTTATCACTCGCAGCTTCTTCGGGTTATAGCCGCGATATTTGCGAAACCATTCTGAAAATTGAAAATAATTGTATGGGTGTCGTTATATTTTACCATAAAGTCAACACTTCACAGAATTATAGCCTTATTCATAAAACCTACAGTTTTACGATGACTCCGAACCGCGATTGTATTTCCATGAGAAGCTGTTTTCAAGGCAGAAATACACTCGGAGGTTTACCATTGCCTGCCGAGGGGCGTCCGCTGTTAAGAAAAAAACCTTTGTTTTTTTGCGACGTTGCTTTGACCAGGGCTTGAACTCAGGTCCTGCGGAGTGGAAGCGCGCACTGCTTACCGCTACACCACAGCGGTTGAACGTATATAACAAAATTAAAAAATAAATGCCTTTTTTCAAGTTTTTAGTGCCTTAAAATTCCTACCCTGCTTATGACTAATTAAAATTCTGCATTGTTGATAAAAGGCCTCGTTCCTTTGAAATTTATGTCAAGTTTCTCTGTTCACTTTGAAGGAATTTTCGTATAGCTCCTACTTACTGACAGCAAATACCCCTTTTGATTTTTTTTTTTTTTTAATAGTTATAAACGTTAGTTGGGATTATAGTAGCCTCCCATGCAAAAGCAGAAAGACAGGGTAAATACATATGATGTATTGTGGAACGATTTTCCGCCATCCCTTGTCAAATTTGGTTTGGTTTCGTTCTCAACGAAAAATGACACTGAAGATGGCACAACGCCGAAACCGGTTTGTGTCCAAACCAAATTTGACAAGGGATGACGGAAAATCGTTACACAATACATCATACTCTTACCCTGTCGGAAACACAAACAACCAAAAAGAAGTAAATACATATATTAAACTCAGATTTGTCTTATTTGTTTTCAAATGTGTTCAACTCTACCAAAGTAAAAGATTAAAAATTAAAAAATATTTTTTCGGATCAACCACTGTCTGCAAATTCTGCATAAGAATTCGAGTTCATTGTAACAAATTGAAAATAACGTACCAGTAGAATCCTTAAACTTCCTCATTCAAAAAAGCTGGCAAAATACCATTTTAAGCCAATGAAAAGCTTTATTTCACAAGATGTTCTAACTATTTCGATCAGTTTTCGAAAATAAGCAACTGCAGCTGATGAACTAACTTCAACGGCTAACTACTGCTTATTTACTGATATTTTACAAAAATAATTTTATTTGATGCTGCTTTTGGAGCATTGCTTCTGCAAAGGTACCGTTATTAGATTAAAATTTAGCAATGACTTTTGTCCCCTAGCTTGTTCTAGTCGCCACACTGTGTGAGTATGCGATTGCTTTCATATATACAGTATATTTTGCTTAGCTGCACATCCTTCTTTACACGAGAAACTTGTGCACTTAACCGAAAAAGGCACTTAAGCGAATTTTCTTTACTACTTCAATGAGGAAGGTATCCAAATCCCTATGAAACCAAATAATGGAGAAGCACTTACCACGTAGAAATTACTGCAAGCGAAATTTTTACGGAATAGTATCTAATTATCTATATAACTACATAAATTTATAGCCATATTCATTGTTCTGCGAGATTAACAAAATAAATAAAAAGTTGTAAAATTAGGTAATTGTAGGGCCAGTGCAGGTAAACGTAATACTTTCTTTGATAATTGATACTAGTCGCACAATTTTTAAGGCAGGTATCGCCAGTGTGCAGGTATGCTAAATGCATCTATCGGAGCAGTTTCCTTATAAATGTTAAAAATAATCCCTCTGACGCGCATTTTGGGGTAGGTATCTTAAATGTGCACTTAAGCATAGAGGTAGCAAAGCAAAATATACTGTATATGTATCTCCATACCATGTTCGAGTACTGAAAAATTCCGTTTTGCATGGGACCTTGCACACCTCCTTTTCCAATAACCACCACTTTGTTGCTTGAGTACTGAGTTGACTTCATTTTTACCCATACCAAGTTCCGGTACTTTACCATGAATACTTTCAGAATGAAAAAATATGGTTCGTATGGGAAAAGCCACGCCCCCTTTATATATCGAGCTTTGTTTAGCCTATAACCATCCTTGGATAGACCGCAGTAGGTGTCCGAAATTAAAAAAAAAAATCGGTTCAGCCGTTCTCCAGCTTTGCGAATAGAAAAAGACGGCTTTCAAAATATATATTTTTGTAGATAACTCGACTCCAGCACTCCCTAGCTGATATATTTTTCGCCGAGTTGTTTTTCTTCCCCTTACCACTACATTTGTATAACTCGATTCCAGCACAATCTATCGGAGTTTTTTCTCTGCAAAAATTTTCCTTTGGCAAAGACAAACACAACTAAGAAAAGTATACTTTAATCGGGAAATGCGTTCTCGAGCTATGGGCGGTCATACCTACGCAACTTAGTTTTATATACATATGTATGTATAGAGATTAGATAAGATTTAATAAATGTCTAGTTTTCCACAAATAATTAAGTGAGAATATCACAAAAAAAAAAATTTTTTTAAACAGCTTTCATTTGATATCCATAATTAATTAATTTTGTCTATAATTCGAAAATTAGGTGGCAGCACTATCCATTGCGAAAAAACCATGCGGATTACCAGTCCAGGCAAGAACTTATGCGAAGAAAATTTTCCTGATAAGGTTAAAAACTAATAAGCGTGCAAATACAGTTTTTCATGTTTATACATAAGAGGATAAATTATATACTATTTTTGTATGGATGACAATTTTATTTGGAAACATGTATTTTAAAATAGCCTTTGTTTAATATTCATATTGTAATATTTAACATAACTTGCCTAAATCCTTTTAATTTTTTTATGTATGTGGTAACTCTCTTATTTTGAGATAAGTTGGGATTAAAACCTTCTCAAGCACCATTCGTTTGACACAAATCTTGTAACATTAGATTTACTTATTTAATTGTTTTACTATAGATATACATCTGGCGTCGACATGAGTTTTTCCTCAACACCTTGAACTATTATCTCCACATTGCAGCCAATTTATACTAAACCATAATAAATTATATGCGAAAACCTTCCTCATGAATCACACTGTCCACTACTGAAAACCCTAATAAAATCCTATTGGTAGTTTTTGAGTTTAACGCATTCAGAAAGTCAACAGGTGCTTTAGGGCACTTCATTTTATAATATCGAGGATAGTCCCGTGCGCAGAAGTGGAAAGCTTTTGACTTCCATTCACCTGGGAGTGGCCAGAAGGGATTCTTGAGCGTACGGTTCAAATCGCAGCTCACACCGTCCGGATATTTATTTCCACGTATCCTCTGGGTAGCAACCAAACACCTGTTTGGGAGCGAGCTAAAGTGAGAAGGCGTAAAACTTCACGTGAGCTGGGTTTGGGTCCCGCCCCATGAAGAAGTTCAACAAGATTCGGATGAGACCCCCATATTCGGGTGACGACCACGGCAAACGTATAAAGGACTATGAATTGAGGGTAGATGTGCACCTGGAATATCCAGACCCTTATTGGGGATGGTGCCTCTGCCCGACTGGTTGAAGTCCTCTGGAAGACAAAGGCTGACATCACCGCCATCCAAGAAATGCGAT
>NW_016171500.1:0-3410 GCF_001687245.7 Rhagoletis zephyria
TTTTGAACGAAAAAAAACTTTATAGAAAATATAAAATTTTGGCCTATTTCAAAAAGTATCCACATTTATACTCNATTGGCTGACCAAAATCAAATAAGCATGGAAGTAAAAGGTTGTTAATGAAAAGAAATTGAAGGAAAATTATTTTGGTTTTGTTTGTTGTGCAGCAAAACTGTAAACAAAGGATGTAAGAAATGTCAACGAAAACACCAACAGTCGGTGTGAACAGCCTTCAGCCCACAATTCCAAAACTCGTTTTCAAGGTGTTTTCGTTGTCGGTCAGAACATTGTATAAGTAGCGATTTTTATAACATTTAGAAAACGTCATTAATGAAAATCTATTTTTGAACGAAAAAAAACTTTATAGAAAATATAAAATTTTGGCCTATTTCAAAAAGTATCCACATTTATACTCATAGGAAAAAATAAGTATCCCGCAAAAATTCGTCTAAAAATGTATCCAATTGGATCTATTTAGATCCAAACGGCATCCCTGACTATGACATGCCCAGGCTTGTTTGTGTCAGTTTCAGTTTTGCCATCGCCGCGAGTTGTTTCGGTGTGCGCATAGTTATTTAAAAATATAAAGTTTGATGCCAACCGGGTTTTCTCAGTGGATATATAATTCATGTGAATTATAATTTGAAAGTATGTATCTATTTAGCCAAGGAAAAAGCAAAGCAGTATACTTAAACCGGCACTTCCAGCAGATATTGACCTGGGTTTTCGCACGACTATTCCTGTTTCTTCGATTCTTTTTAGGAAATTCTTACCACCATATACATATGTATTATTTACACTAGTAACTATTTATGTAAATATGTATATATTTTTTATGCTTAATATATGCAAATAAAGGAAGAAAGTAAACACAACAACCATCGAGTAGATTTTTATTTGAGTCAAACTGAAACTTTTTTTCCACTAATAAACGGTTAGCTGATTCACGTCTACAGCAAGTTCACAAAATTAATTGAAAACTTGTATCAACCAAAGCATTGTTTATATTTGCTCCACAATTATTTTATTCAACTAACAATATTGTCCACTCAAGGTAGTCGTTTTGTAATTATTAACAAATATACATTTGTCCCAACTAGAAGTCTCAAGTAAATTGCAGACTTTCGTGAACTAGATATTTATTTCGCCATATTCAACTATGCCACTTGGTCACTATAACCAAATCTTGGTAATTATAACTAAACCTTTTTCTGAGTGCATTATTGTGACAAGTAATTTTTGCGCATCCACAAAATGATAGGGTTTCATTTACCTAGTTTGTTGAGCATCTCTGCATGGGAATTAAAACTGCTTCATTACCATTTCATCGCAGTCCAATATACTTAAAGCATAGACAGACAGCTGCTTTGATCCGGATCAGCGCGTTAATCCGGAATTAAATCGGGAATTAACTGATCCAGATATAAATTCTTTTCTGCGTCCCAGGGATGCTTTTGACTGACATGTAAGTTAACTGTGTGATTTTGAATAGAAGACGCCACAGTGGCAACGCATGCATGGTTGGTTGGTTGATTGAAGTGGCGAGTTTAACAACTCAAATTAGCACTTGTACATGCCGTTTTAAAACCACTGCTCGCAATTTAACCTGAAAAGAAAGCCCGAAAAGAAAGCAGCAGAAGTCGGTTATATATCTCAAACCCAGCATGTGGAGTTCAAGAACTTAAAAAGCTGCAGTGGGTTAATATCACTTATGTCTGTTAAACCGCAGAAGCAGGATTTGATAGAAGCAAAGTCCTTATTTAGGAGTTATAAATGTTTCAAAAGGGGACTGTTATATTACGTTCAAATTGGCCCCATTTAACTTGTTAAATGAAAAAGAGCTTTTTGGAAAACACAATCGTCCACATTGAACATATGAAGTTAACTTTGACGGTTGTTTGATTTCAAATAAAAATAAAAATAAAGTATTCAAAATCAAGGTTTTGTGTTTCAATTTGTTTTGTGCGAATGTCTGCTTCATGATGTTAACGCATACGGATTACTTAGAGACTTCAAAATGTTTAGTTTGTATGCACTATTTATCTCTGCGTACGATGAGACCTCATGGAAAATAACTACCGCCTTGGCCTCTTTTTTGGTGGGCAGAAATGCATACAATTTTGATATTTTTTGATAATTTTTAATTTTAAATATTTTTCAGAATATAAATTTTTTGAAAGTTGGCTTGTCAAATTAAAGCTTTTGGGTATTTCTGATTGGCCGGAGCAGAAAGCTTTCTGATACAACTCTGCGCTGAACGGGTTTTCAAACGAGTTAAATGATTTTACTGATTCAATTTTCCAACAACAATTGCATGCGATTTAACTTGTTTATGAACATGTTTTGTTCATTTAACTGGTTTAAGCCCACTTTACATGTTTAGCTCGTCAATTTGAACGTAGTATTACATTACAATTTTTGGAAGTACTTTTTAAAGCTGCTTTATATTATCGAAAAAGTCTGCTCTCCTTATATAACTCAAGAACTTCGTATTTATTGCAGAGACCGAAAATAATAGTTACTAGCAGAGCACCCGACGTCGTTCGGGGCAAACAATTAAAAATATAAAACAGTAATACAAATATTCAGTTCAGCATAATTTAAAGGAGACAAACTATTTTCTTTGTTTACATTAAGGCATCCTTATGAGCCATACTTTTAGCTTTGTCGTGCTTTAGCTAATATATATTGATCACCACTTGTACTACAAATCTTGTTCCATTATTAGTATTAGGTGGATTAAGGTAACGATAAAATTTCCAAATTAAAATTAGTCTACTACGGTTCACTTTTCTGGTAGAATGCTTAATTCGGAAGGAGTTTTATTCATTATGAATGCACCTTTTTCATTTAACAGCATCGGGGGATTAAAAAATGATTTAATCTTTCCATTTCAAAATAATCTAAAGACGGTAAGGTTAAAAAAATTTTAAATATCCGAGTTATCTAATAGATGAATACATATATGTATATCCCCATACAAACTCGTTTATATCACAGCGCACGGCAGTGCGCGCGAGTAACGAAAGCAGGCACAGTAGCATGCTGAAATGACTCGCTTATATATACACGAGATTTGGAAGTTTTTATCCAGACTTCCAATCGACATGTTTGAAATATCGTTGGAAAGGTCTTGCAGAGTGTGTCCAGAAAATGTATTCAATCTTCATAAACGATTAACCGGATTCTTAAAAATTAGGCTAAAGTGTTGCGAAACAAAAAACGTTTTTTTTTGCTTTTGCCGGATTAATGGTGCATGTGGGTACATTCAACATATATAGTGTTATTCCATAGGCCAATACCTTTCAAACGATACCTTATATATTAAGTTTCGGCTACTAGTTGGAAAGATATAGAGGTAAATGTGTTTTGGTTCGTGTCTCCACTACGAGATCATTTAATTTCTTTAA
>NW_016171500.1:12457-14349 GCF_001687245.7 Rhagoletis zephyria
AATAATTCCTTCGGGATCTGCATCATTCCTTACTGGTTTTCCACAATGGAGATAAAGATGGGTGTAAAGATGACGGGCAAAGATGATGAGGGTAAAGATGATTGCTTTTATTTATTTATTTATTTTATATTGTTACCAAAGTCACTTAGAGCTTAACTGTTTGTTACTATTTTTTGCTCTCTATTTTTTGTTGTAAAGATGATGGGGGTAAAGATGATTGCTTTTATTTATTTATTTTAATTAATATTTTTTTCCTTTTTTTACCAAAGTCACTTAGAGCTTAACTGTTTATAATTGTTTATAAATTTTTTTTGTGTTGCTACTTTTTGCTTTCTATTTTTATTGTAAAGATGATGGGGGTAAAGATGATTGCTTTTATTTATTTGTTTTATTTTATATATTTTTTTCCTCTTTTTTTTTACCAAAGTCACTTAGAGCTTAACTGTTTATAATTGTTTATAACTTTTTTTGTGTTACTATTTTTTGCTTTCTATTTTTTTGTTGTAAAGATGATGGGGGTAAAGATGATTGCTTTATTTATTAATTTTATATATTTTTTAAAGTAACTGTATGTCTTAACTGTTTATAACTGTTTGCTTTATATTTTTTGACGATTTTCCTTAACTGCTAACTCTTTATAACTTTTTGCTTTATATTTTATGATTTCTTCTAATTGTCCGCTATTGGTAGGCTGGAATATACGGTCCGTCCTTTTTGCGAGGATAAAAATTTTCCTCGCTACTAAGGGGCCTGTTCCAATAGTATGTTTTATTTATTATTACATTTTTTTCATTTGTCCGCGTCACTTTGTCGCGCGGTCCCTTACTTCGGGCGCCAAATAAAATGCGAGACTTATGTTTATGTTTTATTTCAAACTTTATTAGGCGGCACTATGTGCCTTTAGCTCGCGAGTGAGTTCTAGACTAACTTATCTCTAAGCTACCGCTTACAAACTAACCTAAGCCTGAGCCGGCCTACGTGACCAAAGATGCCTGGTCAGCAGAATGGGGATTGCGCGTGTTTCTCTCACCTGAGGTGTTTGGTTTGTTAGATGCGTGGGTTTCGCTCAACTAAGGTGTCTAATTTCCTTAGCTAAGACGGCGGATGCGCGTGCAGCGCAATTGCATTTTTGGTTGCAATATGATCCCAAAATATGCGAGCGTTTTGCCGGTGGAATTGTGTGGGAACGGAATCGCATGATAATTTGTTGATTGTGTGGAAATGGCTTTAACAATGTATGGTATTAACTTATATACCCTCATATAAGCACCTACCATTGATATGTTTTCATATTAAATTTCAAGTTCGAGGGACTTATGGTTCCGAAGTTATAGATGATAAAAAAATCCACTCCTATGGGATGCGCCACGCCCCCTTTTACAAACTTATTTATACAGAACTTATTATAAGCACCTATCAAATATGTATATGACTGCATACCAAATTTCAAGTTGATGCGACATATGGCATCGAAGTTATAGCTGATAAAAGTTGCAACGAATATGGGATATGCCATGCCCCGTTTCGCAAACACGTTTATATATACCCTCCTATAAACACCTACCATTGATATGTATGCATGCCAAATTTCAATTTCGTGGGACTTATGGATAAAGGATTCCACGCCTATAGGATGTGTCACGCCCCCTTTTACAAAGTCATTTATATATACCCTCGTATATTCACCTACCATTGATATGTCTGCATACCAAATTTACAGTTGGTGTGACTTGTGGTTCCGAAGTTATAACAGATAAAGGATTCCACGCCTATAGGATGTGTCACGCCCCCTTTTACAAAGCCATTTATATGAGGCTTATGAAACGGGCTAAAGATTTAAAATCAAATATAAAAATTAATATTTATAAACAAATAATAAGGCCGATCTTAGC
>NW_016171501.1:0-14349 GCF_001687245.7 Rhagoletis zephyria
AAAATGTAAAACTAATATATTACACTAAGTACATGATTACAAATATGGCATTGATCGCTGATAATAAAGTATACCGAAAATTTTGTTGCAATAAAATAAGTATTTTTTAAAGTTACAAGTTATGATTTTCTTTGAAATAAATTTTAGTATACTATTCGCCCTTTCTAAATTTTTGCAAAAACTGCTGCACTTATGGCAGCGGTAAAAAATAATAGCCCTTGCACTAAAGCTAAATGTACATTTGAATATACATACATACATAAACCTTAATACTAACATTTCCATTGGCTATCCAACCCTTTCTCGGAACGGCCATCCCTCTGCTAAAGTCGCATATAACACTTTATTGGCAGCTTAAATGCTTAGGGCTTTTACAGCTAGGTAACTATCGCCTTTAGCGTCACCAATAAAGCCAATGGTATGGCACAAGCATGCACGAGACTCGAAGTACTCACGCAGCGCTTACTTGGTTGTAATTGAAGCCATCGTACTCGATTTCTATGCTTCTCTACTTGCTGCAACTTCTCTCTTTAGCGCCACATAATTTTACAGCACTCCCAAATGTGATCTTTTTACACCCGGCTCACTCGCTCTCTTCGAAGCTACAAACTAGACACTAGACTGAGCATTTGTTTATCGTATACAGGCGCTTTGGTATAAAGCTTCTTACGTATGCCAGTCATGGCTTAATCTTACCTTGAACTTGGTCGCGTTTGCAACGAATCTTTTAACCGAGCTGCTGCGGACAACTCATCGCACTTGCGTAGCTGAATGCGCTGTTGTTGTTGCGTGATATCTTGAAAATATTGAAAAATAAGAAAACAAGTAAACTCGAGATAGTCATCATAAAAGTTAACACGAAATGCCGGTGAAATTGAAGTTGTTGTAATTTTGTTTTTTTTACCGTTGATTATGTTTTTTTTTTGTTAGTTTTGGATGCTTCTATGCTTCTATGCATATTTTATAAGTGACCAATGTGCGCGCGCCAACGCTTTTGAACCACAGCAGTTGAATTGAGTTTGTGTGCGTGTGTTTTGTGTGCGCTTGCGCGACCAGTATGTCTGGCAAGTGACCAACCAACTAGGTTCACAATAAAGTCAGTGAAAACTCAAAAATTTACATACTTTTAGTTTGTTTTTATTAGCTTAAAATATGCCATTCTTAACTGGCTGTCGTGTGTACTTTCATAGATATACGGGTATTGGAAGAAAGCAAACACTAAAAAAGTTGTGATTCCTATTCTTAAAAAAAAAAAACAAAAACTAACGGCTTTAATGCGCATAATTTATAAACGTTCAAACAACAATACGCGCCCATTCAACGAAATATATGTACTATAATAAAACGCCTAAGTGAAGGCCTAACAATTTCAAGTTACCCATAAATTGATTGCTGTGTCGATTGTCAACAAGCCTTAAAACAGCAAAAAAACAAAAAAAAAAAACCTCATTGGCCATTTTGGCTGTAGAAAATTATTGTCTTCTCATAGTAAATCCCCAATGGATTCGCCACGAAGGAGTTATGCGTTAGCGTTGCTAACACTACTGCCGTTCGTAAGCTGTTGGAGTGCAACAACGCTGGATGGCACAGCTGGCCAGACAGGTGTTATTGATGCTGCTGCCGGTGTAATTCGAAGCGGTGATGTTGCTGTCAGCTCAGCACGAGCGCTGAGCACAAATGGTAAGTTGTTGGGAAATTGTAAAATTGAAATAAATAGAGCTATTAATATGCTAGAAATATAATAAATAACAACTATGAAAGAGTGAAAATTGCTGATAGTTATGCACATTTGTTTTAAATGTCTGGGCATTAATGATTGACTGTGAGCAACAAAAAAAAAATTTAATTCATGAACTATTTTAGGTGTAGAGGTCTTTTATGTAAAAAGACATTAAGTTTTCTAATATTTACCTTAAGGCTTTTCGACATGAATGCTGGCAAATATTATAAAAAATATGGGTGGAAACTCAGCATAGAGCTTAAATTTTCACTTACCTAGAGGGTTTCTCTCCTAATCGTCTTATGTAGATCATTGGCTTCAAACAAATTTTTCCTTATCCGTTCTACTAGGTAATGTATAAGTCGATTATCCTAATTTTTGAGCTGAGCTCCCTACTCCGGCAGATTAGCCATACAAAATTCATCCCTCGTTAATCTGTTGTTATAAAATAATCTCAGACAAAACCGATAACTTTTCGGTCTCCAACCTAGTTTTGTCGATTATTTTTGCGCAGGAGAGAAATGTCAAAAATAAATAAAATTGAAATACAATCGAAATCTTTACTTATTCAAAAAAAAATCAAATAAAAACTTTTTTAATATACCACGTCGCTATAAATGGACTAAAAAGCAGGGACCGAACATAACAGTTATTGATGCAAACTGTCATGGAAAAATTCACTATGAAGGAAATGTTCTACAACTAACCGAGACTCAAATTTGAAAATGCATTTTTATTTGCAATTTTTATGAAAAATTAAAAAATTAACAGTTATTTTTGATTTTTATATAAGATATAAATCCAAAATAACAGTTATTTTTTTTATATTGTATGTCTTAGATAACAGTTATTGAAGACTTTTATCTAATCAGTGACTTTTATTTTTTAAATCATTCGTATAAAAGTCCTTAACAATTTTGCGGTTAAGAAGGTGTTGGTTAAACAAAAGTTTACTACGACTTATGCAAATGACTTTTATAAGTATGATTTAAAAAATAAAGATCAGTGACTGATTTTTACTTATGACTCTTTTATAAAAAAAAGTCTTTGATAACTGTTATCTGAGACAGATAACTTAATAATCAAAAATAACTGTTATTTGCAATTATTTAGATAAAAATAAAAAATAATTGTTATTTTGGATTTATAAAATAAAAGTCAGAAATAACGGTTATTTAAGGTGTAATTAAATAATAGTCCAAAAATAATTGTTAAAGAGCGATTTTTTAAAATTTGTAACTGTTACGATCCCTGCTAAAAAGTAGAAAATAGTTTTTCGTAGTCCCATAGAATTTGTTTCGATAACTTTTGATTTTAAAATTTCAGCAAACAATTTGTGAGACTGAAAATGAAAGCAAATTTTAAGAACGGATACCTTTTTTACTCTGAATAAAGCATTCCTTGCAGAAAATGACTTAAATGTAAATGCTTTCTTGTAGAAAAAAGTGGCAAATATGCCAGAAAAAACATCGGAAAAGTCATTTTGATAAAAGAAAAATACAACATTATTCTTTCCAAAGATACATATATTAAAACTTAAAATTGCTTAAAAATTAATGGAGCTAAAGCTTGTTTTGCAGCTGAGATCGGGCCAGATTGGTTTTTTATGAATACGCTGAGAATTTGAGTGTGTTAGTAAAGTTTCAAACACATTTTTGTGAACTACTCGACCAGATCTACGATCCCTAACAGGTCACTTAAAAAGTTCGTGCAAGTTTTGTGATTTTGTAGCACTGTGTTTTTCTAATAAGTCGATTGTTTTATAGAAATTGTCAGTGCCAATTACTGTCGACGCCCTTTGTAGTATTTCTAAACAATTTAACTATACTACCGTTCAATTGCTGACAATTTTTCTATAAACCGTATTTTTCGTAAAAACTCCTTGCCAGTCAGACAAACTGCCAAAGACTGAAGCATTTTTCAACCAATTTTGAAGCCATAAACGCTTTTGAAATATGCAGAAACAAAACCACTAAGCAAAAAAAATGTAAAAGCACTTTCTTAATGTATTCATNCCCGGCTTATCATGTAGCGGTAGCTTTCGGAAAGGTGGAAAACATATATTTAATACTTGCGCCGGGTATTTAATGTTCGGCTCCGCCCGAACTTAGACTTTCTTACTTGTTTTATATAGACTATCAGTGCCAATTACTGTCGACACCCTTTGTAGTATTTCTAAACAATTTATTTATACTACCGTTCAATTGCTGAAAATTTTTCTATAAACCGTATTTTTCGTAAAAACTCCTTTCCAGTCAGACAAACTGCCAAAGGCTGAAGCATTTTTCAACCAATTTTGAAACCATAAAACTCTTTTGAAAGATGCAGAAAAAAAACCACTAAGAAAAAAATTTAAAAGCACTTTCTTAATGTATTCATATTCGTCTTTGTTTTCTTTTNTTAAAAAGTTCGTGCAAGTTTTGTGATTTTGTAGCACTGTGTTTTTCTAATAAGTCGATTGTTTTATAGAAATTGTCAGTGCCAATTACTGTCGACGCCCTTTGTAGTATTTCTAAACAATTTAACTATACTACCGTTCAATTGCTGACAATTTTTCTATAAACCGTATTTTTCGTAAAAACTCCTTGCCAGTCAGACAAACTGCCAAAGACTGAAGCATTTTTCAACCAATTTTGAAGCCATAAACGCTTTTGAAATATGCAGAAACAAAACCACTAAGCAAAAAAAATGTAAAAGCACTTTCTTAATGTATTCATATTCGTCTTTGTTTTCTTTTTTTATTCGTCTATCTATTACTATTTGTATAACTATTCCTATTACTCTACGCATTCGTCTTCGCCTTCGCATTGTTGTTCGCCTTCGTATTCTTCCTTGTACCCGTTCTTGTACACGTATTCGTCTTCGATTAGTCTTCGTATTCCTTCGTATTCCTCGTATATAATTAATCCATAATTACATTTAAATAGTATGTTAAACTTTATGGGAATAAGTTAGTTAACCGTGAAAAAGAGCCGCCTTAAGACAGATTCAATGGGTTAGTAGGATAAATGAGAGGTAAGCTTCCAAAAGATATTCTTTATAANAATTTTTCTATAAACCGTATTTTTCGTAAAAACTCCTTTCCAGTCAGACAAACTGCCAAAGGCTGAAGCATTTTTCAACCAATTTTGAAACCATAAAACTCTTTTGAAAGATGCAGAAAAAAAACCACTAAGAAAAAAAATTTAAAAGCACTTTCGTATTATATTCATATTCGTCTTTGTTTTCTTTTTTTATTCGTCTATCTATTACTATTTGTATAACTATGCCTATTACTCTACGCATTCGTCTTCGCCTTCGCATTGTTGTTTGCCTTCGTAGTCTTCCTTGTACCCGTTCTTGTACACGTATTCGTCTTCGATTAGTCTTCGTATTCCTCGTATATAATTAATCCATAATTACATTTAAATAGTATGTTAAACTTTATTGGAATAAGTTAGTTAACCGTGAAAAAGAGCCGCCTTAAGACGGATTCAATGGGTTAGTGGGATAAATGAGAGGTAAGCTTCCAAAAGATATTCTTTATAAAACTTTGGTTGGTATGACGAATAATATTTTTTTATTTACTACTGATTGCTCAGTGGATATTTTTTTTAATATTTGGAGCAAAGCAACCGATATTGAAGAAGATTTAAAATCGGGAAACAGGCTTTATGAGGAAGCTGCCGCATTAAAGCTCGTCAATGATTGATATTTTTAAAATAACCAATTCGGCTACGTCCAAAAATTTGGATATAGCTGCAGCTGATGCGGAGATGTACCACACAAACATGTTTTGGGTAAAATTTTGATGTTTTTTTTTATTCACATTTCTGAGGAGAGTTGCCACCAGTTTAGAAATTCAGGATCAATTAAATCAACACCTAAAATTAAATATTTCAAAATAGGTACAAAACAGTAGAGTTTAAAAATCTTACATAGAATATATTTTTAAGAGGTTGCCACCTGTTTATAATTCAAAATAAATTTAATTGACAGGTTAGATTAAATAGCTTTACAGTAGTGTCAAACGAGTGAGATAAACTTAAGCTTTATTCCAAAAATACTTTTGAGGTTTCAATGTGTTTTATTTATTAAACATTTTGCAAGAGGCTTGCCATAAGTTTAAAATTTCCAGTTCCATTTAAAAAGAGTTTAAATGAAACATTACAATACAGATCTCAAATGGAAGAAGTGGAGGTAAGCTTTTCACACAAAAAAACTTTTTAAAAAGGCTTGCTACCTGTTTTAAAAGTTAAATTATATTCTTAATTAATCAATAATAGAAATGTACACTCACTTAGATTGAAGCTTAGCTGAACAAAATTATTATTAAACAAAATTTATCATTTGGATATAGTAATCAAGTGTTTTAGAAAATAATATTTTTTAGTTTAGCAAAGGCTCTTCATCGATTTTTTTCTAACTTTTCTATTGCTTCCCAAATAACGATTTAGAATTTTCGCACTGTGCCCTTGCATTTGCATGCAATGGACAATTTTTGAGCCTATAGAGTGCCAACCACTTAACGATGCCACGTTATTTTCCATTGCATTTCATTTACCCATTTCGCAGACAAACAAAAATAAAAGTATTGCAATAAGCATGTTGCACGATTGTCATAAAAGCAGAGTGCAGCAGCGACAACAATCACATTAATGCCTAATTGCCAGTTGACGTTGTATGTAGGCTATGGAAATTGTCATTGTTATGAGTTTGCGGTAAGCGCAAGCACAACCGTTGTATAGCAACTACTTAACGACAACAATTTTACTGCTACTAATTAATGCGCCAAAAAAAAAATCGAAAAAAAATCGTTGAAGCACAAGCAATAACATGTAGCGCATAACGACAACCAGAAGATTTCACGCCATTAACGAGCTGCATGCCTATGCGCATGCGCATCTTCGTGTCAGCGATAAAGTTACATAGCTTCATATTAAGAGGTGAAACGCATAATTCTTGTGAGTGCTTTACTCTGAGTAACTGTAATTTATATATTTGATCGGCTATAAAAACAAATAATGTTGCCATTCATTCATATATTGTGGATTTGTATGCATGTAGTGACGTATGTTCGTATGTGGTGTATTAGGGGTCGGAATTCACTTCCACTTTACGTGAATGAGTAATGAGTACACACGCTCAAACATGCATACATACATATGTAAACATGCATATATATATATGGGGAAAATTTGAAGAAAGAAACCTGCCGCTAAGTAGGTGCATCATATTTATTCATGTTTTATACATATACATACATATGTATATATATATACAAATAAAACACAGCCATACTAACGTTTTGGCGCTCATATGGGAGTCTACAACTTGCCGGGCTGCCATGAAAGCAGGCGAAGAAGTAGTCAGTAGTGAGTCCGTTAAGAATGTTGTTAAACTCGTAATAAAGCGTCGAAATCCACATTTTTAACTCTTGTCTAAGTTGCGATTTAATAATACAGACAGTAGAAACTCGTTAAGTTGAACCAAGAAGAAGATTTGAAGATTTGATTTGAGAAAAAATAATATTTTAGAGACGATTTTTTTTGTAAAACACAAGTTTATGTTTAGTCCCTCTAGACTGTGAAATTTTTGAAAATAATTTTTCTTTTCAGTTATGTCAGTTATCATTAAAAAACAAAAATAATTATATAAGCCCCAAGAAGATCGAGAAACTCAAAAGAGTACAAAGAAAATTATAAGAAATCCAGAGAGGGGATTCGAAACACCAGAAAAATTCCCGAAGAGTTTAATTAAAATCTTGTATCTCAAGACGGAACTCCGAAAAATCATGAGGTCCCGAAGAATACCGAGAATTTCCAAAAAGTCGTGTGAGAATCCTAAGCTAACAGGAAGATCGGGGAAAAGCCCAAGAAAAATCCCAATCAGTGTGACCAGAAGATAAATTGGCTTAAAAATAATTTAGAAAAGTTGGAGGTAGTGAAAAAATAAGCTACAAAAAGTCAGCACTTTTATGTCGAAAAAATTAATAGCACCTTTGCAAATTACACCCCTTCTAAATCGGCTTCTCTTAAAAGAGGAAATTTTTTAGGAATTATTTAAAGATGACGCAGTACCAAATTGACCTTGCTGCGACACGCTGTCTCCAATTCTTTCTTTATTTGATATCAGTTTTTTGAGAAAAATAACACCTTCCTGTGTGCTTCCACAAAGGAGAGTTAATGAAAGGTCTTCTAAAACAGCTTCCAAAAGCTCCTCATTTTCCAACTGGTTTTATGACGGATGTGACATAATATACGTTTTTCTTCTGTAGGAGTTTACCATTGCAATTCAATTAATTGTTCATCTTAGCTGCTCAAATTTCCAAAGCTTAGTTTCAATAATCACACATTTTCTGGTAGGAAAAAAGAGATAAGAATATGGACATAGATAGTTCATCACAAAATTTTACAACATTTATATTAAAAAAATATATATTTTTTTCTCAGAGTACTAAGCAGATGAAAATTACTAATAAAAAAAAAACATGAAGCTGGACCTAAAATTTCGAGGCTAGATAAACAGTATAATTGTTAAATCAAGCCTCAAAAACGCTTATCTGGTCACACTGTTTCCAATTATTATCGAAAAAACTTTTAAACTAGTTCTTAATCGGACAATTAGTTATTAATTAAATAATTGCGTGCAGCTGATAAAGGGACATTGTGACTTAAGGGATATTCTGCATCTCTAAAAATGGTGGGTGATAAAGGGACATTGCGACTTAAAAGACTCTCTAAAAATAGTCCCTAACCCTGAATGCCCAACATAACTTCGACTTTCCTTATAAGTCCTAAAATATCCTTGGCAGGCGAAGTCCTAATCTTAAATCGTTCGACTATAGCTGTTTCGAAATGGGCTAGGCTTTCTGTGGCCAAGACCGTAAAATTACGAAGAATTTTAATTTGAATTTTGAACCTTTTCAAAGCAGAGTCGATATATTTGCTATGTATGCGCAGCAATTCGTTACCGATTGTAACCTGTTAGTTACCCTGACGGAAACCTGACATCAATTCCATTAATATAATTTTTATTATGAAAAGCTAGAGGAAGAGCTGGGCGTGTCTACGGTCCCCTACCACACCGCAAGACCAATGCCTAATTGCAAGTTTGGTACCTACATAGTCATTAAAAAACCGACACCCTTTGTCCCCATTCTTGAACCGTCCGTAGTTGTTTGTATTAAGATCCGTTATTTCACTTTTTGCGATTTGGATTTTTCACTAGTTACTTTCTGCTTGGTTAAATAAATAATTGGATATTATTGTTGAAAGTAAGCTGAAGAGATACAAAGTTTTCGGATCGAATAATATTGATTTTCAAGAATTATATACCATTTCTAAGAAAAATTTGATTTTTCCCATATAAAATTACATGGAAAACTTTGAGCGCTTTGAGGGACCTCTAAAAATTTTTTGATTTCAAAATAAAAAAACAGGGGTATACTTGTTTTCGATATACAACACTCCTCGGGGGTGAGATCATTACAATTCCGACTTTACTGTTTTTGGACCACCCTAATGTACACATATGTGCGTAAGTTTTTTTTTTGTTTTTTAGAGAACGCATCGGAAACCTGACCTCCCTCTGTGAAATTTTAATACGAACCAAAACTCCTTGTATGTCCACTATACCGTATACCCCCACCCCCCGGTGCTACTGTTTGTTATATATTCGGGAGGGGGTTTTGAGCACTAGCTCTGCCGTACGTTCCTCTCTTAGCGCAGTTCGTCGTAAGCTGCACCTGCTTGGCCCCATCTCCTGTAACTCACCCTCCTCTCCCACACCTTCGGTACAAACTGTTAGGTGCCACACCCCCGCATTTATGTCGAGAGCCAAGGTCATACGAACGTATTGTTGTCCGGGGTCTTTGTACGTCTCGACGTGGCTTGAACAGCAAGCCGCTTCAGCTACGGGTGGCAGACAGAGTGGCTCCTTTTCTACGTTTAACCGATCTCACCCTCTCTTGTTTCTTCAACTTAGCGCTTATTGATGCCACGGTGGTGCTTACGACTCCCCAGTTGGTTGAGGTTTCCATTATTTTTGACGTCTACATCGCCGTGCGTCATCCAGGTCTCGATGTTAGGGATGAGCGTCCACCGACCATTTGTGGCTATGTATATAAGTAGAACTATATTCATGCTGCTCTATGGTATGAAAGTCTTCGATTATTTTAAGATGCCAATCATTTGAAGCGCTTACTTTTCAATTACTAATATAGGTATTAAATATAATTACCACTAACAATTTCCATTACAATCATTATTACCGTTACTATTAGTACAACTTCGTCGCTACTATTTTAATCAATATTACCCTTACAATTACTGTTACTATTCCTGTTAATATTCTAATTTCTCTTACCATTACCATTTACATTACCATTACCATTCCCATTGCTATTACCATTATCATTACCTTTACCATCATCTGAGCCATTTATTACAACCCTTATAATTATCATTACCATTGTCATTACCATTTTACTATGTATTATCACGGCCTTTACCGTCATTGTTGCCGTTCCCCCGTAACTATTACGTTATTTATCACCATTACAAACATCTGTTCTTTACCATTACCAATACAATTGCCATCATCACTGCCAATACCTCTCCTATTACCATTACCATTATAATTATCATTACCGTTATCATTACCATTACCATTACCATTATCATTACCATTATCATTACCATTACCATTACCATTTTACTATGTATTATCACTGCCATTACCGTCATTGTGGCTTATTGGGTAAAATTTTGAGGACGATCACTGTAGTACGCCCATCCACAGTACAGACAATAAAATTATGTGAGTGCTTAAATTAAAGGCGGTCATTTAAACTGGTTTGAAGCCTAACCTAGTAATAATGAGGTTATTAACTTGACCACGACAACAAAAATAGCACCACAACCAACAATTTAAACCGCAACAAGAGCTACACTCGTAACAAAGCAACTAAGGCAAGCCAGTGAAAAGTTAGTAGGAGAATATTTTAATTACAGGTAAACAAGTGAAAAATAAAGTTCTGTAAGCAAAAGCGCAGAGAACGAAATGGTAAACAATAAACCAAAGAAATTGAGTGACGAAATTTTAGACGTTTTCATACACTAGATACATAAAAAAACATGAAAATATGTTGGTATAGTTATGTATTTATTTAAATGATTGTGCGTACGTATGTATTTGCCCGCATACATACATATATGTGTTTGTGTCGGCATTTAAACAAATAGAAAAACGAAATCAAAAGCAGCATTCAAGTGGTGAAAATTTTCGGCGGAAATCAGCCAGAAAAAGGCGAAAGAGTGTCTCGAAACGACACACGGTAGTGAAACGTATTCGATGAACGTGCGGTATGTGCGTTGAGATGCGTCAAAAACTTGTTTACATACGCTTAAATGTAATTACAACAAATGAACAAATAAATGGTATCACAACAACAGACACTGGACGCGATATATGCCGCGATCTGGGCACTGCAATGTTACCATTTAGTCCGTCGCGTTTGGCAGCATTCAAGTTGGAGCGCAAAGCATTTGAGTTAGCTCCATTTTTTTTTTTGTCATTGTTGCTATCATTGGCATCTATGTATGCATTGTGCGTAATTTGATTTCATTTTCGATTTCCACTGGCATTCTACAACATCCATTGCCGTTTGCTTTCATTGTGGTGTCCATTTGTTTTCGTTTTATTGATTTTAGAAAATATCTGCACTCCATAGCAGCAATGCAATAAAAGTTAAGAGATTTTCTCGCACACGATCTTGAAAGTTTTTTGGCGAAGCAAATTTTTTTGGCATATACCAAAATATATCTAATTTTCTGTTTTTTTTCAATACTCTTGTGTGCTTTATTCACTCTTTGTATGTTGAGGAAATTTCGTGCAAAGTATATAAGAAGGCGCGCGCGTATGCGCACGCCACGCGCACCCGCAGACTCAACGATTAAGAAACTCAAGTGAAAGTTTAATGTTTACTCACCATCGTCGTCGCCGTACGTGTTTGCGATTGGTATCAAAAGTCATGCAATCTCAAATTCAGCGATCGCTGACTTTTCGTACGCTACTGCTGCGATTGACTCTTCATAAATCGATTGGCCACACAGTAATCGCTATCGCTGAAGATGGTAGCTGGTGACAAAAGAGCTTAAGGTTCCTAAATTCATATGTATACATTAGCGTGGGCCGAAAATTCGCTTTTTTTTTAAGGATTTTCATTAGTAATAGCAAATATGTATATGGTTCATTATGCTCTAAAAACAATCTGTGTAAAGGATGACAATTTCTGGTCAATATCTTGGACTCGTCCAAGTCCATCAAAGTTCAAGTGTTAAAAAACTTTTTCTAAGCTTACTTCAATTTAAAAAAAAGGTCCATATGTTAAATTATGTAGGACTAATACTTTCGAAGATAATTGCAATTTCAGTAAAAAAATTTATTAATTTTCATTTCTTGAGCACTTTGAACTTTGATGGACTTGGGCGAGCCTAACATATTCACCGAAAATTGTTATCTTTCCCGCAGATTGTTTTTAGAGCATAGTGAACCATATTTTTGCTATTACCAATCAAAATTCTAAAAAAGCAGATTTTCGCCCCACGCTAGTATACATATGTATATGGTGGACATATATTTTTACATATGTACGTGCAGATGTACTAAGCATTACGTGTATTATATATGTAATAGTTGACTTCTTCTCGAAGTTTTCCCATGATCGAAACTGTGCAATCACTTAAACGCTTTGTTCGAGGGCAAGTTCAAGTTGCAAATATCGAGTGAATTTTCAGAATAAATCAGACGAAAAAAGGATCAGGTACACTAATACTAGGTTCACATATAAATAGATTATCCTCATTTTCGAGCTTAACACCCTAATCTGTAATTAGAACCAGAGATTAGCCATATCAAATTCATCCCTTGTTAATCTGTAATTATTAAATAATCTCAGATTTAACCGATAACTTTTCGGTGTCCATCCTGGTTTTATCGATTATTTTTGCGAAAAAGAGGAGAAATGTCATATGTAAAAGTAAACAAAAATGGACGCTAGCAAGGAAAAGAGCTTTGTAAAGGTATTTTTAATAAAATGTTAAGTTAACATATATTGCTTATTATAGCAGAAAAACGTGATCACGATGGCACAGAGAAGAAACATAACATTTCCTTGAGATGTGAGAATAACAAGCACAACAAATTTGACGGCTAATAATCTGAGATTTGCCTGTGTAAACGGGATGATTAAAAAACGAGCTTTGATTGAGAAAATATTGATATGTGAACATACTTTAAGTGTTTGTAGCTTCAGCAGGACTAAAAAATAGCTAGTTAGTTATCGTATCGATAGATAAAAATATTCATCTATTACAAACTCAACAAATGAAACAAAATGCTTCGATTGAATTTTAGTTTACTGAAAAAATATCGATTGTCAGTTGCCTAATTTTTCGGATCTATCGAAATCGAAAGTAAAAATTTTTAAAAAACATCGAATCGGATCTTTAAAATCGGCATTTCGAATATGGTGTATCGAGGGCTTATATTCAATACAATCTACCTAAAACTTAAGTGTCATCGCTGATGTTAATGCTAACCTTGTACATCGCTTGTTCGAAAAATTTACTATTCTATTGCAAAGTAAGAATTTACATAAGAAACAAGCAATGTTACCATTTAGTCTGTTGTTTGTGAAAATCGCAGATAGATCGTATTGAATAAAAGTTCTCGATGAGCATTTTACAAAAACAGAAAAAATAATTTGGTTGACTTGGAATTTGATCACTTTGAGCCAGAAACGTCGATTTATTTGTTTGCTTCTTATTTCATAAAACGAAGAGTCAATAAATAAATACATATGTATATATTTTAAAATAAATTGAATGTAAAGTACATTTGAACTTGAAAAGTGTCCGATAAACCCCGAAAAATTCTCTAATACTGAAACAACATGGAAAATTCTCCAAAAAATTCACAAAAAATAAATTAAACAAAAACCTACACAGAAATCGCACAAAAAAATTAAAAAAAAAATGAAACAAGAAAAATCCTGAAAAATTCACTCCAAAATAAAACAGCAAACAACTGAGAAAGCCGCGAGAAAATTCTAAAAAATTCAACACGAACAATCTTTAAAAGTTCCGAAGAGCCCAAAAAAATCTGAAAAGTTCCGAAAAAAATTGCGAAATATGTAACACAAATCCCGTAATGTCGAGTAAAATCCCAGGAAATATATCGGAAATGAGATACGAAGGATCCCGAAAAGTTTGGCAAGGGTGCGTAGCGTGACGTGGTGTGGCGCGGAGTACGCGGTGCGCGAGCACAGTGTGGAGCGCGCATACGGGCCGCCGCGTAGCTAAGCAAATTTAATGCTTGAAAGAGCAATAATGTCAATGGATTTTATTTCGCTTTTGAGAAGGTTATAATGTCAATTGACTTTATTTCGCACCAGGGTGGTAAATAAAGTCAATTGACTTTATTTCCGTTGATCTTATTACCGGTCACCTTTCTACATATATAAAGTTACCAACGTGAGTCTCATTTTTTTTAACTCCACTTCTGCAACATTCATAATTTACCTTGACTTATTAGTTTTATTTCTAATCCCCTTTCGGCGTGGGTGGATAAAGTTAGTACACATTTTA
>NW_016171503.1:0-14346 GCF_001687245.7 Rhagoletis zephyria
TCAGTCCGTGGCCAGTTGTTGGCGAAAGTAGAAGTATTTTTATTTCTAAAAGTTTTCTAATTTTTTGAAGTGTTTGTATAAAATCAGAAAAGTGCCAAGTAGAAATTAAAAGTGCCGTTACAACACAGAAGTGATCACATGCATACATTTCACCTTAAGCGTTTGTGATTTTCCAACTACACAAATACATACATATCAATTAAAACAGAGTAACAATGCAGCATTTAAGCCACGTATCTACGCGCCAACTTGTCGCGCTCACACATACAACCATAAAATCATGGCAAGCGCCACGTGTACTCATGCAAACACGTTGCTTAGCGACCGTGCCAGTGGGTGAGGTGTTATTTCCCTCGAAATCTGACTTTCCCAGCCGTCATATAGGGCCGCGTAAAACGGATGTGGTGTCAATGTTGGATACGCTGGGCTTTAAGGTACATATCGTTACCTTAATATAGAAAGGCCCTAACTCATACAGTCGCTGAAATGCAAAAAAGCCGTAACTGACTAAAATTTTTTATTGCTTAAAATGGTTTGGGGACACATAATTCGATGAAATACATTATAATCAATCGAAGCGGGCATTTCGGATTTTTGCTTAGTTACGGCTTTTTGTATTTCAGCGACGTTGTGAGATAGGGCCTTTCTATATTAAGGTAACGATATATATACATCAATACATATACATAAACATAAAAGTTAGTGAAGATCAGGAATAATCATAGAACACTGTTTCTTCTTACAACTAGTCCTTGGAGGAGCTTACGAATAAGGCCGTTCCCAAGCGCATACAACTGAAGCGAGATTTGAACTTGGATAAACCGTTAAGTGGGTATTGCTCCTAACATGATCAGGGCTATCACTGAAACCATCGTAGTCTGATTTTTCGTGAAATCTACGTAAATGCTATCACTGAATCCGAATAGCTACGGACGTATGTAGTATATACATATGTATTTACTTAGTATGCCTACGTACATCAATATGTATTTATGTACATACATACATATAGGCATTGTTTTGCTGTAATATCGTTATCTTGTTTGCAAATTTATTTTTGAGTGGACCCCCTGCTATGATTTTATACAATCACCCTGATAATAGCGCTTACTCCAGCCGTAATTAGACGCGTGGGTTTAGAGTTCAAAGTCGCTTATCAATTTTGATTTTATTGTTAAGCGAATGTGAAGACGCCATGTGTTATATTTGCTATACTTTTACGAGTTTTATGCTTTATATTAATTTCCTCGCAGAATTGCGAATTGACTCAAACAAGTGATCACGTGTCGATTTTTTTGTAATATACATAATATTTTTCGATTTAAATTATCTTTGGTTATTTTTCTATTAAAATATTGTCCGAGCTTTTAGCAAAACCATAAAAATCACAAATTTTCATCAAAATTTCAACTTTCAAGTCTTCAAAGAGAGAAAAAAAAGAATCGCACTGATTTAAAAAAAAAATTTTTTGCTGACGGATTTTTACTTTTTTGCATATAAGCATGCATTTCTTATGAAATGAAATGTGGTAGACCGTTCGCAGAAACATATTAAGATATCATTGCCAGTTTTCGTAAATTGCACTTGTATATAAAAAAAGTCGCAAAAGCCTTCACCAAAAAAAAAATTTTTATAATTAACGCGATTTTTTGGCCGCTTTAAACTTGCATACTCAAAAATGTTCTTATGATTCAGATTTATAAGTTTAAGTTTGAAAGAAAATTTCAGATTTTTTTTCTAATTTTTGTATAAAGTTTGAAACTGTGATTTGTATGGTTTGGCTGAAGCTTTCTATAAACAAATACAAAAAATTAGCTGGAAAAACATTACGAAAATTTATAATACAAATATGTAGTAGAGACCTGCACTAGTAAGTAAAAGTTAATAATCGCCGAGTATGAATAGAAACGATGCGATTAGTTGAATTTAAATTTGACATCGTAGGCAAAGCATCGTTTTACTTAGCAGCAAGCGGATATTTTTTTCATATCATCATTTCCATATGACACGTTTACGATGAGGGATGTTCGATTTGAAATATGTGTCAAAATGAAAAACTTTAAAATTTATTGAAAAGTGTAAGCATTAGAAAGAAAAATTTTACAAAGTGCTAAATAAAATATTTCGCGAATATTTCGCGATTGGAGCAACAGGCTCCAGTGACGTATGGAAAACCTTTTAGCAAATTACAAATTCCTGCACGTCGGAATTTAAAGGGCAGAAGAACAGATTTAGAAAGTTAAAGCTTGAATGCAATTTGATTTTATGTACGTTCTCAACACAATTGAGTAGTCCACTTGCAAACAGCGTTATGTGATTTTAAAATAGAAAGCCATAAATAATAAAAAACGACAACGACAACAAGTAACTTTTAAATTGATTCTTTTTTTTATAACCTGAAAATTTTGATAAATAAGAGCATAATAACACTATACCATAACACAACATGACATAAATAACATTAACAGTCTATACGACCTAAAGCAGATTTCTAAGTTCATGAGAAGACGGAGACTTTTGAGAAATTATAAGTAAGTATGAAAGCGAATTTTGCAAGAGTAGTTAACATTCGATGCTATTTTTTCAGAATATAGAAAGATTTAGCACTGCGTTGTTAGTGGACATGAAACTATTTCAAAAACTGGTACGTTACCCACCAAAAACTAAAAAAACGAAAAAAATTTTACATAGCGCACTTTGCAAGTGGACTACTGAATTCTCTATAAATACAAAGTTCAATAGAAGTTGTTTTCACAATTAATTAAATTATTACATTTTTTGATGTATTACATTAATGGCGATCACTCAAACATGTGCATTTGTTGCATTTCGCTTAACTTTTTTCCCTCGTGACGCGTTTCCGGCGATGCCTAAATAGTAATCATCTTATGCTACGATGTCGCATCGGCAGAATCGGCATCGTGCGAGCGATTATACGATTTCAAAAAAGCATCGCTGTAGATACTAATAAAAAGGTTACTAGTACTCATACTCATACGATGCCAGAATCACTCGTGCAGGTCTCTGGTATATAGGTAGTTGTTTATAAATATTTTGAAGATAGTTACTACCAGTTTGAAAAGTCAAATTTAGTTCACTTATACACAATGGAATATTAAAAAATGTCAAACAAAAGAATGTTAATAAATCTAGAGTTTTATCATTAAAAATATTTTTGAGATGTTTATAGAGGGTTGACACCCGTTAAATGCAAATTATTTGATAAGCTAAATGAATTGTTGAAATATTGGTATCAATCGCAGTGGGCTTGAAAAGGCTTTATTTCTGAACTGGATATCAATCGAAATAGTTTTTAAAAGGCTTTACTTTTTAAATAAGTATATTTAAGAGAGTTGTCAACTGTTTAAAAAATCCAACTCAACTTAAATTAAGACAATTAAGTAACTGAAATTTGTATCAAAATTTCGGTGTCAGACGAAAGAGATTGAATAAGATTTTCTTTTGAAAATATTTTAAAGAGATTTCCACCTGTATGAAATTTCGAATTTAATTAACTTATATACAAGTTTTTTCCCCACCTTTTCAAAAAGTCATGCCGATCTAACTAAGTCTATATTGACGGCTGAGTGGAAGATCGAACTATCTCGGCACCCAGTTCGTAAAGGCCCTATCTCAGAAAGTCCAAAGACCCGTTCCTCTTCCAAAGTTGAAATTAACTGACAGGATTTGCAGCGCAAACAGCAATCGCCCCGTAACCTCCAGTAGTAGGATCACGACCCGGCGAATAGCGTTTTTTGCGATAGCTGAAGAGCTCAGAGCCAAAATGATAGCCTGTGGTAGGGCCAAAGATTCATTAAAGCTCGCCATGGACCTGGTCCGACGTAAGTATCGTTGTCTGGCTACTTCAACTTCAAAAGTTGTCTACCATTAATAGGAAACAACTCCTGGGATATTGATTGTGATAGGAATCTAGCTCGGGTGCTACCGGGTGTTGGTAAGTACCTACTCAGCTATGGTGGTTATAACTGAATTAGAGCTCGATTAGGTTATTCTCACCTAACCCTTCGGCAAGATTACGTTCTGGCCAACGTGAGAGTGGGCGGATCTGCGATGGTTTTTATTAGCTTCACCTAACTCATAGAATTCACACATACATACATCGGTTTTGATGTTCTTTTCCCTTTCCCCGCACGCCCAGATGAGCACGAGCTAGTGCGCCATATACGTGAGATCGCCAATCGCAATGAGATTTGGCGCTCATATATCGGTATGGGTTACCACAATTGTCATGTGCCGCATACAATTGTACGCAACGTCTTTGAAAATCCCGGCTGGTTTACGCAGTACACACCCTACCAACCGGAAATCTCGCAAGGCCGCCTGGAATCGCTGTTGAATTATCAAACGCTGGTTGCTGAAATGACCGGATTGGATGTGGCAAACGCCTCGCTACTGGATGAAGGCACCGCCGCCGCAGAGGCTATGAGCCTGTGTACGAGGTAGTATGAGGAAGCGAGTAACTTCAAAAAGGCCTTACTTTATTTGTATTATATGTATAAATCTTTTGAATTCCTTTCATTGCAGACACAACAAGCGCAAGAAGATTTATCTCTCGAACAAGTTGCATCCACAAACTTTGTCTGTGGTGCAGACACGCGCCGAAGCTTTGGAGTTCGTAACGGAAATTGGTCCAATTGAGAATGCTGATTTGGCGGCGCGTGAAATATCTGGCATTTTGTTACAATATCCTGATACTTTTGGTGATGTAAGGGACTTTGAGGATGTTGCTGAGAAAGCGCGCAAAAATGGTGTAAGTAATGCACTCTCTGAAGTCAGATGCTCTTTCTCTATTCTTCCAATGTTTCCGCTTTATAGACACTCATTGTAGTCGCCACAGATCTGCTAGCGCTGACACTGCTCCGCCCGCCAGCTGAATTCGGTGCCGATATCGCTATTGGCACATCGCAACGTTTGGGCGTACCGCTCGGGTATGGCGGTCCGCATGCAGGCTTCTTTGCTTGCAAACAAAACTTGGTGCGCCTGATGCCGGGACGCATGATCGGTGTTACGCGCGATAACGACGGTAATGATGCCTATCGTTTGGCTTTACAGACCCGCGAGCAGCACATACGCCGCGACAAGGCTACCAGCAACATTTGCACCGCGCAAGCGCTGCTCGCCAACATGTCTGCCATGTACGCTGTATACCACGGACCCGAAGGTCTTAAGGAGATCGCAAACCGCATACACCACTTCACACTGGCCCTGCAAACAGGATTGCAAGTGGCTGGACATCGAGTAAATAACAAAAATTTTTTCGATACTTTGCATGTAACGCCATCAGAGAGTTTGCCGAGCGAGGAAATCAAATTGCGCGCGGCGGAAAAGCGCATCAACTTCCGCTACTTCCCGGATGGCAGCGTGAGCGTGGCACTAGACGAGNGCCCTGCAAACAGGATTGCAAGTGGCTGGACATCGAGTAAATAACAAAAATTTTTTCGATACTTTGCATGTAACGCCATCAGAGAGTTTGCCGAGCGAGGAAATCAAATTGCGCGCGGCGGAAAAGCGCATCAACTTCCGCTACTTCCCGGATGGCAGCGTGAGCGTGGCACTAGACGAGACGGTGGGTGCGCGTGACGTCAATGATCTGCTGTGGGTCTTCCAGTGCAAGTCATTAGACGAGATACTAACAGAGCGCGATATACTCTCAAGCTCCATTGAGCGTTCGAAATTCCTGCGCACGTCCCCCTTTTTGCAGCATCCCATTTTTAGTTCACATCACAGCGAGTCTCGTATGGTGCGCTATATGAAGCGTTTGGAGAATAAGGATATTTCGCTTGTGCACTCCATGATTCCGCTCGGCTCGTGCACCATGAAGCTAAATTCCACTACCGAAATGATTCCATGCTCATTCCGCCACTTCACCGATATACATCCGTTCGCGCCCGTCGAACAAGCAAAGGGCTATCACCAAATGTTTAACGAGCTCGAGAAGGATCTCTGCGAGATTACGGGCTATGACAAAATCTCATTCCAACCCAACTCTGGCGCACAAGGCGAGTACGCTGGTCTGCGGGCCATTCGCAGGTATCATGAACACCGCAACGAGGGCCACCGCAACGTTTGTTTGATACCTATCTCGGCGCATGGCACCAACCCGGCGTCAGCGCAAATGGCCGGTATGAAGGTCGAACCCATACGTATTCTCTCGGACGGCAGCATCGATATGACACATTTGCGCGACAAGGCAGCAGAGCATGATAGTGATTTGTCTTGCCTGATGATCACCTACCCATCCACAATGGGAGTGTTTGAGGAAACCGTTGCTGATATATGTGAGCTCATACACAAACACGGCGGTCAGGTTTACTTGGATGGGGCTAACATGAATGCGCAAGTCGGTCTCTGCCGTCCTGGTGATTATGGCAGTGATGTATCGCATTTGAATTTGCATAAGACTTTCTGCATACCTCACGGCGGTGGCGGTCCCGGCATGGGTCCAATCGGTGTAAAAGCGCACCTGGCGCCCTATTTACCCGGACATCCAGTTATCAGTCCGGTGGAATGCGAACAGGAAAGTTTTGGTGTTGTTTCTGCAGCGCCTTTCGGTTCCTCGGCTATTCTACCGATTTCATGGTCCTACATCAAGCTTATGGGTAGTCGTGGACTTAAGCGTGCCACACAAGTAGCTATACTTAATGCGAACTACATGTCCAAGCGTTTAGAAAACCACTACAAAACTCTTTACAAATCATCAACGAGCGGACTTGTGGCGCACGAGTTCATTCTCGATTTGCGTGATCTGAAGAAAACTGCCAACATTGACGCGGTGGACATTGCTAAGCGTCTAATGGACTATGGTTTCCATGCACCCACTATGTCTTGGCCGGTGGCTGGCACTTTGATGATTGAACCTACTGAGTCAGAGGACAAGGAAGAGTTGGATCGCTTCTGCGATGCAATGATTTCGATACGGGAAGAGATTGTCGATATTGAGGAGGGACGCATGGACAAAGTGGTGAATCCACTGAAGATGGCGCCGCATACGCAAGCGCAAGTCATCTCAGACAAATGGGACAGGCCATATACCCGCGAGCTGGCTGCTTTCCCAGCGGTAAGGAGCATAATTTATGTTGGATTTATAGGTTGACTTGAGTTTTATTATTTTTTGCAGTTATTTGTTAAACCAGACTCAAAGATTTGGCCCACTGTTGGCCGAATTGACGATGCTTATGGAGATAAACATTTGGTTTGCACTTGCCCGCCTATTCTGCCTGACATTTAAACACTAGATTCGCAGTCTATTTTTGATGTCTTATATTTAAGTATAAATAAGTTTTTGTATATTAATAAAGTATAATAAATTTTTAGTATTTATTAAGAGCTACAGAAATATCTCCGGGCAGGTATGAGAACTTTGACATTACCCTTGTCTCCACTTCTCTGATATCGCGACTGGAAGTTTCCTGGTACTAACGCCAAGGGTGTTTTCAGTTTTTCTGGCCATAGATTTAAAAGTATCACTTTTAGGAATCCCTGGAGAACAAACTNAGGGAATAAAGTGATCGCCCTTTGCAAAAACGGTAGGAGAAAGGTACCATAAAAAAGTACGCAAAGTATTCAATTAGAGTTAAAATGTGTATTCTTAATTCTATATGAATTTTCAATTTAATTACTTTTTTAATGGAAATACTAAACAATACGTAGAAATATGCATTCGTCATTTTCTGGAACAAATCTAGAATACCAACCGTTCAGCTATGCAAAAACGAAAAATGCAGATCAATAGAACTTTTTACGCTCATTTCAATCATGACAAAATTATTTGGCGCAGAAAAAAAATATAGACGTTTTAAAAGGTTAAAGTTAAATTTTTTGATTTCTTTAAATATTAATATCTTATCAGCTACATACCGATTAGAAAACTTAGATGACTTCACCTGAAGATAATTAATTTATCTTTCAGCCAGTGTTGCCAGGTCATTGAAGTCAGAAATCGTCAGCATGGCTCTCAAAAATCGTCATCTGCATGTAACATTCGTAAAAATATAAAAAATTTTAATAAACGGAACCAGGAAGCCCTACTGTTTTTTTTCATTTTATTCTAGCTTCTGATTGCTATACGTAAAAAATAAAAATTTTAACTTTTTTACGAATTTTTAAAATTCGCATTACTTTGGACAAAAATATTTTTAATTACAGTAAAATTACATTTTCAGCTAAATTTTTTTTCAAACTTAACGATGTGCATTAAAAACTGTTCATACTAACAAGTTTTGCTAAAGAATTTATTCATAATTCTCTTCACTCAATAAAATATGTACCAGTTAGGGATGTTAATTTTTCACCTTTTTCCGATTCCGGGAATAGATATTCATTACTTTTCAACTAATTAAATCGAAAAAATTGCTTCTATATTGTTTGAAAAGCTCGCCTACCATAAAATAAATAATAAATAAATGGGTATGAAACCTCCTTTTTTATTTATGTGGCGCTTCTATTTTTTCTCTCTGACGTCAGGATTTTTTTACTGGACTTTGTAATTTCAACGATACGATTAATTCCAAAAATTGTTTAAAAAGTTCAATGAAATGTAGAATAAAAATATGGGTACCAAATGCAAGAGGCAATTTCTTTAGAACTTTTTGGATTCACAAGGACGAATAGTTAATTTTTAAGCAGATTAAGTTATATAGAGTTTATATAACTCCTTGACATATAATTTTTTCAAAAACAAATATTGCGAAATGTCAAGGATACAATATTAAAAGTACATTTTCGATACTTACCAGGCCTTCTGCGTCAAAAACTTGAATCTGTTTAAATTCTACAGGATTTCCTCCTTAATTTGAGACCCATACTTTTTCTTTAAGCACATTTCTCTGAATTTTTGAATTACTGACGTCAGAGTCAAAAACTAAAAACGCAATTTTACTATATTTGGCCCATGGTTTCGGAACAACGGGCAACACTGCCGATATCTTCATCGATTGTTTCGTGGAAATTGACTTTCTTACTACGCAAATTCAAGTATGTACATACAACAATACTTTACATATTTCTTTGCAGAGTAACGCAGTTATTAAAACCTTTTTATTAAACATGTACATAGTATCAAAACGAATAAATAAAATTTCAGCAAAAAATGATAAGAAAAGTTTGATTTCGTTAAAAGCATCGATGCAAAAAATACACGGAGCAAAAATTATCGATAGTATCGTACTTGTGAGTAGGAGCGTCCTAACCCTAGGTTTGACAGCCGGCCTTCAAATAAAAACAAAATAGCGTGCGCTGCGCCAAACGCCATTTGAAACTTCCCCAAAAATAAAAGGCAAAAGTTAGATCGATAAAGTCTAGACACGCATTAAAATTAATAAAACTTACTTATTCCAATCAATATGAAGATCGAGGAAGTGAAAAGCACTGTACGCACTCAACGCATCGCAGCACACAGCCACGTGAAAGGTCTGGGACTGGATGAAAATGGCGTGCCACTGCCAATCGCCGCTGGTCTGGTAGGGCAAAAGACTGCACGCGAAGCCGCCGGTATTGTTTTAGATCTTATTAAGTCCAAGAAAATGGCTGGTCGTGCGTTGTTGCTAGCCGGACCACCAGGTACAGGCAAGACGGCAATAGCTCTAGCTATTGCTCAAGAATTGGGTAATAAAGTACCCTTTTGTCCCATGGTCGGCTCTGAAGTATTCAGCAGCGAAATCAAAAAAACTGAAGTTTTGATGGAAAATTTCCGACGTTCAATTGGCTTGCGCATACGCGAAACAAAGGAAGTGTATGAGGGTGAAGTGACTGAATTGACACCTGTCGAAACTGAGAATCCAATGGGCGGTTATGGCAAAACTATCAGCAACGTGGTAATTGGTCTGAAGACGGCAAAAGGTACTAAACAGTTGAAGCTCGATCCAAGCATTTTCGAGTCACTGCAGAAGGAAAAAGTGGAAGTGGGTGATGTAATTTATATTGAAGCGAATAGTGGCGCTGTAAAACGGCAGGGACGCAGCGACACTTTTGCAACCGAATTCGACTTGGAAACTGAGGAATATGTACCTCTGCCGAAAGGTGATGTACACAAGAAGAAGGAAGTAATACAGGATGTCACATTACACGATTTGGATGTTGCAAATGCACGCCCACAAGGCGGGCAAGACGTGCTCTCAATGATGGGTCAGTTGATGAAGCCAAAGAAAACAGAAATTACAGGTAAGAAATATCTACATAGAATGATGAATTATTAGTACTAAAATTTCTGCAGACAAATTGCGTATGGAGATTAACAAAGTAGTAAACAAGTATATCGATCAGGGTATTGCCGAACTAGTACCAGGCGTACTCTTCATAGACGAAATACATATGCTTGACTTGGAAACATTCACATATTTACATAAATCTCTTGAATCACCTATAGCGCCTATTGTAATCTTTGCCACGAACCGCGGACGTTGTGTCATACGGTATTTTTCCCATTATATAAATATTGTTTTTATAGATTCAATTCTTCTGCATTTCCAGCGGCACAACTGATATCGTATCTCCGCATGGTATACCACTAGATTTACTTGATCGATTACTAATCATACGCACATTGCCATATTCATCCTCGGAAATGGAACAAATTATAAAGCTACGTGCCCAAACGGAAGGCCTTCAGTTGGAAGGATCAGCATTCAGCCGTCTCAGTGACATTGGCAGCACATCTACTTTACGCTATGCTGTGCAACTGCTTACGCCAGCACATCAAATGACCAAGGTGAATGGACGAACACAGATTACAAAAGAGGACATCGACGATGTACACTCATTGTTTCTGGATGCGAAACGCTCCTCCAAACACTTGTCAGAGAAGAATAACAAATTCATGATGTAATAACAATTAAATGGGAGAGCGCATGCATTAATTTTACTTTGTTTATTTCCAAGAAAATATAATTCCTTAAACGTAAATACATTTTAAAATATGTGATTTAAGGCTTCCTTTTTTTTATAATGCTCATTTTAACATAGACAAAGCCAAACGCTTTTTAATACATCTTTTTGATTTGGAAAATGTTGGGACTGCTTGACCACAGAGTTCATGAATTCATGTTTATCATATTGATTATTCGATGGCAAATTCATTTTTAAATCCAATAAGNAACGCTCCTCCAAACACTTGTCAGAGAAGAATAACAAATTCATGATGTAATAACAATTAAATGGGAGAGCGCATGCATTAATTTTACTTTGTTTATTTCCAAGAAAATATAATTCCTTAAACGTAAATACATTTTAAAATATGTGATTTAAGGCTTCCTTTTTTTTATAATGCTCATTTTAACATAGACAAAGCCAAACGCTTTTTAATACATCTTTTTGATTTGGAAAATGTTGGGACTGCTTGACCACAGAGTTCATGAATTCATGTTTATCATATTGATTATTCGATGGCAAATTCATTTTTAGTTTGAAGGTTTACTTCATAATTCTCTCGCCATTTAATTTTTGCATAGTATGAGTATGTGCGCAATGTCCTGCTGTTCCTTCAATTGTGCCATGAAACTACTGACGCACCTTTTTCGATGTTTGGCAAATTTGCCAGCGTTTTTACAACGCCGCAAACAAATATTACAACGATGTAAATAATTTGATTTTGATCTCAAAGGCCTTTTAAGCACTACTGTGCGGTCAAGTGTGAAAGTTACACAAGCACGCCTGCGTTGTTGTCGTAGATGTTTACCTATATGATCATTCAGTGCGTCAATTGACCTATGCATTGAGCCACACCAGAAAATGGGGCATTGCTGATTTTTTCTACGTCGCCTTTTACTTCTCCGCTCCTTCATTTCGCAATCGTGGGATAGCATTAAAGTTTGATGTTCAAATTGCAAACCACACAAATGACACAGAACAGGTGGCCCGTAATGCAGAGCCAAATGTTTTAGCATTCGTTCCGTATTTTTTTCTACCTGTCCACACACCATACACTCCCTCTTGCCGTTTAAGTAAAATATGGACTTTTCTCTGGTAAATCTTAAAAACTCTTGTTTTACGTCAGTTTTCTTCTCTATGGATTCTTCATTACTCCGACACATTCTTACAAATGCCAGGTCGTCGTCTAGATTGCATTGAATACCTATTGCTGTCATTTGTTTCGAAGCCTTCATAGTTTGCTGTGCTCGATCACGACAAGGGTAAGGACTATCGGTTGAAACGAATGCATCAACTAAATCTGGCTTAATCATAGAAGCTGCGTCTTCCAATTTTGGTGGAGGTGACGTTTGCGTAGCAATTGGGAAAGACATATTTCGGTTATTAAGTTCACTTTGTTCATCAGTTATCGGTAACAAAGTTTGTGCTGAATATATTTTGCGTTGCGTTGCTATCTGCTGTGTTATAAAACGAGTTTCAACGACTATCATTTGGGGTAGCTCCATCCAGAAGTTCTGTGAAAATAGAGAAATAAACAATAACATACATTTCAAAGATGGCCGCGGGCGCGAAGCAGTTAAGTAAAGAAAACAATGTAAACGAACATGGTACCTTTGAGGACGTTATGGACTTGTGTACGGCAGGCATATTAACACCATTTCCAAGTAAACTTCTAGTTTCGGCATCAAGTTCGCCACTGGTGAATCCATGTCTGCATTGTTTGTAAACTCGATATTAGGAAAATATGAGTAGATAAAATAAATTTACCAACTCACCTGAGGATTCCAATGTTACTGTAATGATGGGTTCAGCTGAGCTATTGTTCATAGTGCTGCTTAATTTCCCGTGACTTTCTACAAACAGACAAATAACATAATGTGACCGCTAAGCAAACAGGTGGGTATTTCTTTCCTAACAGGCAAAAAACTTATGTTCTTAAGATTTCCTCCCCACGCGCGTATATTTGAAGCTTGCAATAAACATTTGCCAAAGTGTAGGCTTCAATAATGCCAGGGTTGCATATAATTTTCAAATGTTTATCGATCTTCAAATAATCCTATTCTACATTTCGATTACGTTCCCGCTTTCCGCTCCAAAATAATCGGAATTTCCGGACTGATCGAACACAAGATTGCGCCATGAACCAATTAGAACAGATCTGACCGGTTGAGAAGCAACCATTTGTAATAGCAATTGGGAAAAAAGTGTGTCACGTTCGTAATTTCGAAGTTTGCTATTTCTGTTTTGCTTCTTTATGTGTTTTTTGTCGGTGATTTTTAAGTGATTTTTTGTGCAAATGTAATTAAAATGAAGTGCGCGGTGATTGGATGCAAAAACACGTACAAAAATAATAAATTGGTTAGCACAAACATGTGCACAACATTGCTTGCATTTTTTCTTTATGCTTCGTCTTCATATTCTTTGTTTACTTTTCACAGAAATTAACATGGCACCGAAATTACAAACGTCAGCAGAAAATTACTTTTATCTTTTGCTTCATCCTGTCAGATCTAGTGTAGTTGGATCATGCGGTTGCGCATTCACGGCGGCGATGACATTTCAGGACTAAAAGTAAACAAAGCCGTATAGTAAGATAAAAGAAACTGTTAAAGTAGTCAATTACTCACCATGCGTGGCGAAATTTCAGTATTGGAAAAACAGCTGGTGAACGTTAATATTTCTAACAAAATTGTGCGGCGAAATAACAGAAAAGAGAGTATTTGTGCAAATTTTTGTAATAAAATTGTGTGCAGTAATTTCATCGAAAACACTAACAGCCGGTGAGAACAACTCTCAGCCCACAATCCCAAAACTCGTTTCAAAGCGTTTTCGTTTGCGCTCCGTACGTGGTATAAGTTCGCCAGTAACTTATGGTCTGATTATGGCAACTTAACGTTACTTACGGCTCTAAATTAAAAATTCTGTTAAATGGATGTTGCTTATAATTGAACAGCCGAAACTTAACGTAACTTAATGCCACGGCGAAATCTGTTTCATTTTGATTCTCTAAGTTCTACTTTCCGTTAAGTTAAGTAAAGTTGTCATAATCAGGCTTTTAGGGTTTACACCGGACAATATTGTCAAGACAATTACGTCAAAATGATGTGTTTGTTGTAAACACGACGATTTCATATAACAACAAACACATCATTTTGACATAATNGGTTTACACCGGACAATATTGTCAAGACAATTACGTCAAAATGATGTGTTTGTTGTAAACACGACGATTTCATATAACAACAAACACATCATTTTGACATAATTGTATGCAGCTCTCAAGAAAAGCAAAAACTCCATATAAAATGATGTACAAGAAATGGCTAAAAAATTTTCTTGAGTCAAATTTCCTTAAGGCAGTACGCAGTTCTTCAAGAATGATAGAATACAAGATTGCGCCGTCCTGGGCGTTAACATTTGTGTACCACAAGTAAACAAAGAATACAGCGAAAAGAAGAACGA